>NC_068441.1:23200705-23303205 GCF_023373465.1 Oncorhynchus keta | reverse complement strand
AGAAAGCCATCTAAATATATGCAGATTCCTCTCCGTTTCAGCATCAATTGGTAGGGAAAAATGTTCGTAGATTATTTAGGGTTAGGAAAGTATTTATGAATCATAAAAAAACAGTTTTGCAGAGCTTTTACGCACAAAAGAATAGTGTACAATATTAGTGTCACGGCCTTCGAAAGAAGTGGACCAAAGTGCAGCGTGGTGAGCGTACATTTTCCTTTTTATTTAAAATGTCGCCAACAAAACAACAAATGAAGAAACAACCGTGAAGCTTACAAGGCTATAGTGCCACTAACAAAGATAACTTCCCACAAATAACAAAGGGAAAAAGGCTACCTAAGTATGATTCCCAATCAGAGACAACGAATGACAGCTGTCCCTGATTGAGAACCATACCCGGCCAAAACAAAGAAATACAAAAACATAGAAAATAGAACATAGAATGCCCACCCAAATCACACCATGATCAAACCAAAATAGAGACATAAAAAGATCACTAAGGTCAGGGCGTGACAATTAGGCTATACTCTCGTTTGTTTCCTGCGCTAACTAAGGAACTGTGTGATGGCACCGTCAAGTTTTGCGCCATGTGTCAGGTTCAAACTGTTACGGCTTGGTCTGTGCTCCGAACGAGTTAATTAGCCTACATGTCATGTTTATATTATCAACTGTTACTAATGATCCTCAGCAACAACAACACGGTAGTGACGGCGTTTACAGAGGAAGCAAATGAAGGTAAACCAAACAATGGAATTAAATGTAATGATAATGTAGACTATACCGACTGAAGAGAACTAACAGTAAATTAGCAGTGTAATATGTGTTGTTATTAGGCCTACTGACAGTCGATACTGATACTGGCTAATATTCAACATGATAGAAATAGGAAGCAGAGAATGTCAGGGGAGCCTATAATTAAGACAATCCAGAGTGCCCATTCCTCCAACTTAAAAGGCCGTACAATTAAAATTCTGCATAATGGCAGATCATTTCAACTTTACTGGGGGAAAGTTGATATGTTGATATGCTTTAGTTTGCTGCCATATGACTGGTTTCACATTTGTCTCCAGCCATTAGAAGGTCAAATATATCTATAACAAGTGTCATTTATATTTACAATTCCCTTATCCAAACAGATTACTCATTTACCCATCTATTTTCAATAGCTCTTATCAAGTTGTAAATGACAGAGCATGGAGAATGGTGTTATTTATATTGTAAAAAATGAAGTAGATGCTTTTTCCACTTGGAACCGGTAGGTTCACTAGACCTTATCCATGGTTTTCTGGCACATAAAGGGGGTGGAATTATTAGGGAATTAAGTCAAGGTCAGAATATGGTGTGTCTGTACACACACCTCCACCACATCTTCATTTATTTGATCCCAACCAAAATGAATAGCAGGTGAATAGCACACTATTCTCATGCTTAAGTTCAAGGTCAGAAAAGGCATAGAGAGAAAAGTGCATAAAAAGGGAATTTACGCACTCTTAACTCGGGTCAGAATCGGGGCCTTAAAGCATTGGATTGGTGGAGGCCTGGGCTAGTGGAGGTTTCCACCATTTTCTTATACTACGTAATCATTTCCTTTAAATTCAGCAAAGGGAAGTGAACAAGTGACATCCTCAGGAACATCAGTTCATTGCCAAGTTGTTGGACAGCTCAACACAAATGACACACACGCATGTGCACACGCACAAACATATCATACTCATCTCTCTTTCCCCTTCTCCAGATTGAGCCTATCATCTGGGCTCAAGTGGGTGGATGGACTGGGAAGGGAGGGTCCAATCTCGGTACCAAGAGGTGAGACATCTCCACAGAGCACACACACCACTATGTAGTGCCTCGAGGTCTTCCTGACCATGTGACCTGTCCAGGAAAAGCTAAAAGTCACATGTTTAGGATGAACACAAGGCCCTAATTATAGGAATAGAAGCTTCTGTTGACAGATTAACCAGATGGTCACATTTAACTCTCTGTTTCTCCTCTCTGGTGTGAAGACACCTGCCAGGTAAAAACATTGAGCAAATCAGCCTGAACATTACCAAGTTCAACATCCATTCTCTGATCATCATCGGAGGCTTTGAGGTGAGGATCAAGGGGTTGGATTAGAGAGAGTGTTATGATGGTTCACTGGCCCACCGTCATGACACTTTATAGAATCGGTCCTTAAAGTATAAGTGTACAAATATTCTTGATTGAACATATTCATTAAGCATAAGCACTATAGTTGACAAACTATTAGTATCATGAATATTGTCATGTCTGTTGATGCCTAATCCAGATGTTGATGCCGTTGTCTCCTTGTCAGGCGTATCTGGGTGGTCTGGAGCTGGTGACAGCCAGGGAGATGTACGAGGAGCTGTGTATCCCCATGGTGGTCATTCCCGCCACCGTCTCTAACAATGTTCCTGGATCGGACTTCAGCATCGGAGCTGACACCGCCCTTAACACCATCACCATGGTCAGACATATCCTGATGCTTCGTCACTTTACCCTGCCTTTATGTGCATATCTAACTCAAATACTTCATACCTCTGCACATTGATCTGGTACTTATACTTCCTGTATATAGATTCATTCTGTGTATTTTATTCCTCTTGTGTTACAATGTATTTTATTTACTCTGCACCGTTGGGAAGGACTCCCAATAAGCATTTCACGGTAAAGTCTACACCCATTTAATTCAGCGCATCTGACAAATAACATTTGATTTGACACACACACACGATGTACCCCAGATATACACACACACACACACACACACACACACACACACACACACACACACACACACACACACACACACACACACACACACACACACACACACACATGTACCCCAGATACACACATGCAGACAAACACACACTCTCACACACACACACACACACACACACACACACACACACACACACAGTACCCCAAATACACACATGCAGGCAAACACACACACACACACACACACACACACACACACACACACACACACACACACACACACACACACACACACACACACACACACACACACACACACACACACACACTGTACCCCAGATACACACATGCAGACAAACACACACACACACACACACACACGATGTACCCCAGATATACACACACACACACACACACACACACACACACACACACACACACACACACACACACACACACACACACACACACTGTACCCCAGATACACACATGCAGACAAACACACACACACACACACACACACACACACACACACACACACACACACACACACACACACACACACACACACACACACACACACACACACTGTACCCCAGATACACACATGCAGGCAAACACACACACACACACACACACACACACACACACACACACACACACACACACACACACTGTAATTCAGCGCATCTGACAAATAACATTTGATTTGACACACACACACGATGTACCCCAGATACACACACACAGGCAAACACACACACACACACACACACACACACACACACACACACACACACACACACACACACACACACACACACACACACACACACACTGTACCCCAGATACACACATGCAGACAAACACACACACACACACACACACACACACACACACACACACACACACACACACACACACACACACACACTGTACCCCAGATACACACATGCAGACAAACACACACTCTCACACACACACACACACACACACACACACACACACACACACACACACACACACACACACACACACACACACACACACACACACACTGTACCCCAAATACACACATGCAGGCAAACACACACACACACACACACACACACACACACACACACACACACACACACACACACACACACACACACACACACACACTGTACCCCAGATACTCACATGCAGACAAACTCACACAAACACACTGTACCCCATACACACAAAGGTTTAAATACACATATGACAATACCCAGACACACATCCCTCCTCATACTTGCCCCTCTCTCTTTCTCTTCTTTCCTCTGTCAGACTTGCGACAGGATAAAGCAGTCTGCTGCTGGCACTAAGAGGAGAGTGTTCATCATTGAGACCATGGGGGGATACTGCGGTTACTTAGCAACCATGGCTGGCTTGTCATCTGGGGCTGATGATGCCTACATCTATGAAGAGCCTTTCCATATCCGTGACCTAGAGGTCAGAGGCCATATTCAGAATAACACAGATGGATGGATAGATTATGTGGTATATTTCAGACATATCCCAAAAAATGGGGACCTTGGGCTGTTGAATCATGGTTTTACTGTTGTATTGTTTTATTGTAGCTGAACGTGGAGCATCTGATAGAAAAGATGAAGACCTCAGTGAAGAGAGGCCTCATTCTCAGGTGGGTGTGCTCTCCTCAAAAACACATCCTTGCCTGATATCTCTCAGACATTATCATTCTCTTGTTTCTCTTGTTACTACAACTAACAAATTATGGATTGTCTTATAATAATACCGCCCTCCTCCTGCCCACAGGAACTCTAATGCCAATGAGAACTACACCACACAGTTCCTCTACAACCTGTACTCAGAGGAGGGAAAGGGCACGTTCGACTGCAGGATGAACGTCTTAGGACACATGCAGCAGGTCTGATGGATGCTTCTTCTAGCTGTTTCATGGACTCAACTCCAAACCTGTAGATAATATTTCCGAAGTAATATAAGGATTCCAGGGTTTTTTTTTATCATAAAGGGGCTTAGGTGGTGGGTGTGGCAGGGTGCGTGGCAGGGAGTCTGGCAGGGGGCGAGGCAGGGGGCGTGGCAGGGAGTGTGGCAGGGGGCGACGCAGGGGGTGTGGCAGGGGGCATGGCAGGGAGTGTGGCAGGGGGTGTGGCAGGGGCCGCAGCAGGGAGTGAGGCAGAGGGCGTGGCAGGGGTGAGGCAGGGGGCGTGGCAGGGAGTGTGGCAGGGGGCGTGGCAGGGGGTACTGTTGGCCCTTGGTTGCATTTTAGAGATCAAAATATATAATGTTAAATGTATTTTTTAAATGTTTTTATTATATTTTCCCTGACTGTCAAATTTTTATTTGGTGATTGTTAGTTCTTAAAGATAAAAAAAAATATATATATATATAGGTCCATTATCTTTTCCACATACTTTATATCTGGTTTTAGTTGTTTTAGTTAATACCGAAAGTGTTTTTCTCATCCCTAAAATGTTTTGTACACTGAGTTCCTAATATTGAGTTGCCTTTTGCCCTCAGAACAGCTTCCTTTCGTCTGGCATAGACTACACAAGGTGTCGAAAGCCTTCCACAGGGATGCTGGCCCATGTTGATTCCAGTGCTTCCCACAGTTATGTCAAGTTGGCTGGATGTCCTTTGTTTGGTGGACCATTCTTGATACACACATAAACTGTTGAGTGTGAAATCCCAGGCAACGTTGTAGTTCTTGACACACTCAAACTGGTGTGCCTGGCCCCTACTACCATACCCTGTTCAAAGGCACTTACATCTCTTGTCTTGCCCATTCACTCTTTGGTGCTCTTTGGTGCATTCAACTGTGTCAAGGCTTAAAAAATATTCTTTAACCTTTCTCCTCCCCTTCATCTACACTGATTGAAATGACATCAATAAGGGATCATAGCTTTCACCTGGATTCACCTGGTCAGTCTATGTCATGGAAAGAGCAGGTGTTCTTATGTTTTGTACACTCAGTGTATATATATATATATATATATATATATATTATATTTTTTCCCTGGAATCAATTTATGTATATGCTCATATCTCTCTCCCCCTCTCTCTCTTGTTCTCTTGCTCTCTCTCTCACAATGTCTCTCTCTCTTTTTCTGTGTCTCACCACCAGGGTGGAACCCCCAGCCCCTTTGACAGGAATTTTGGTACCAAGATGGGATCCAAGTCTGTCCTGTGGCTGACTAACAAGCTGAAGGAGTGCTACAGACACGGTGAGGATCATTGACACGCTGGACCAAATTACTTAATTTCTTCGATCACTTCAATACTTTTTCCATCAAGAAGCACAATGTCTTCATAACTTGCTCCTCTGACTACTATTGTCCTGCCATGAGAGAGGAGCTGGATAAATCCCATACAAGGCTAGGCCAGGCAAGGCCAGGCTACTGCCCTCCTATACTGATGCTGGCCCTCTTTGTGTCCCCAGGACGTATCTTTGCCAACATGCCAGACTCAGCCTGTGTGCTGGGCATGAAGAAGAGATCCCTGGTCTTCCAGCCCCTGGCTTCCCTCAAGGACGACACTGACTTTGAGTAAGTCCTAGTCATCCCTCTGTTTCCACACTTCCTTTCTCTCCTCCTTCTCCCTTCTGTTTATGACTATTCTTTATGCGTTCCACATTGAGTTCAATTGGGTTTTACTGACGACCAATGGTAGTTAAGTTGAAAGTGCTGTTGTCTGGAAGTATATGCCAATCCATTTAGAACCATCAAATGTTTATTTGAACAGATTGCTCACAGAAAACCAGCCCAGGTTCCTTCTAGCATTTCCCTTGTTTTTTTCCCTCTATTTCCTGTTTTCTTCCTCTGATCCCTTTGTCCTCCTCCTCACTCCCCTCTTCCACCACCCTGTCTTCTCTCTCCTCCCCCTCTTCTCCCTCACTCCACCCTTCCCTCCTCCCTCCATAGGCACCGTATCCCAAAGACAGAGTGGTGGCTGAGGCTAAGGCCCATCCTGAAAATCCTGGCCAAATATGACACTGTGGAAATAGACACCTCTGAGGTGGCTGCCATGGAGCACGTCATCAAGAAGACAGGCCTAGTCAAGGGGGGCAAAATGTAAACACACAAATAAGCACACACATATAAACACAACCTCACATAAACACATACATACCGACCCTTGGTATTGCATCTCGGCCCACCCACTCCTATGAAGAGAAAGGGATGGTAACAGTCAACCATTCAGTCAACAGATGTGTGTATCATCTCAGTGTAGTCCTAGTGGTTATGAGGAAGAGTCTGTACATACAGTTTGTTGTGTGGAGCTTTGAACTGTTCTACATCACAGAAGTCATTCTACACCATTCTGCAGAAACCCTGCAACAATACTGTGCAGATCTCTCAGTGGAGTCAGTCTAACACTTTTATCTCAAAGCCACAAAAAAAAAAAACACTCTCGGTGTGCTGTTTCCTGTGTCTGGCTCACTGCTTTCTCCCCTATTTGTATGGCAGAACAGTTTACAAAATGAAGACTTCTTTCTTGCATTGAAACTGAACTAATTAATTAAACTCTGCTTCATTTCTGGAGGTTTTATTTGTTTTTTTGCTACACACATGACATGATAAAAAATAGTAACGATGTATTGCATAGAAAATGGGACAAATTTTGTGGGGCTTTTTATCACAATAACTTACATAGTCTTTTATTAAATTATGCCTAATAGGCTGACTAAGTACAGCCAACCCAAATAATAAAATTGTTATGAATTTAGTAATTGAACAAATAAAAAATATAAGGTATGAGTTCAAAAATGCTGAAAAGGCTAAATGTTCTTAGGCTGATTGGTAATGATGATGATGATGATGACTGACAGAAGAGATGAAGACCGTGGCACCTGCTAGTGCAAGGTCTCCTGGTTTCTATGAGTCATGAAGCTTAACCATTACCATTTCCCTCTTTACTCTTTCTCCTTCAGTTACAAATGTTATAAAGTATACCAAACGTGTGTGTACACAATATGATGACCTCTATCTAACTACAGGTAGTCTCCCAGCCAGTCAGAAAGGTTGCACTAAGTAATCTGTAGTCTGTGGTTTGTGCTAGTCAACGTCTGCTCCATTTCAGAGTCAGACAGGTCAACTTCCTTCCCAGAACATCTGCTGTGTGTGTATGTATGAGAGAGAGAGAGAGAGAGAAAGAGAGAGAGAGAGAGAGAAAGAGAGCATATATTGGATGAGGCCCATAGATATGGGTCTGTAATGCCCAAAAGCCAAGTTCAAAGCAGGCCTTGAAATGTATGAGTGTAATGTATGTAAAGTAGGTGGATGAGCAGCTTTTTTTAAAACGTTGGGTATAGTTGTGGATGAGTAAGAACACTGAACAAAAATATAAATGCAACATGCAACATGCAACAATTTCAAAGATTTTACTGAGTTATATAAGGAAATCAGTCAATTTAAATGAATTAATTAGGCCCTAATCTATGGAATTCACATGACTGGGAATACAGATATGCAAATGTTTGGTCAAAGATACCTTACAAAAAAAATGAAAGGGGGCCTCCCGAGTGGCATAGCATTCTAAGGCACTGCATCACCTGGGTTTGATCCCAGGCTGTATCACAATTGGCCCAGGGTTGTCCGGATTAGGGGATGGTTTGGTTGTGGGGTTTTACTTGGCTCATTGCGCACTAGCGACTCCTTGTGGCGGGCCGGGCGCCTGTAGGCTGACCTCGGTTATCAGTTAAACAATGTTTCCTCTGACACATTGGTGCGGCTGGCTTTCAGGTTAAACGGGCGGATGTGAAGAAATGCGGTTTGGCGGGTCATGTTTCAGAGGATGGATGATTCGACCTTCACCTCCCGAACCCGTTGAGGATTTTCAGCGATGATACAAGATCGACATTGGGGAGAATATACAACAACAACAAAAATATAATAAATAAAAATAAGTAGGGGTGTGGATCAGAAAACCAGTCAGTGTCTGGTGTGACCACCATTTGCCTCATGCAACGCGACACTTCAAATCAAATCAAAGTTTATTTGTCACGTGCGCTGAGACCTTACAGTGAAATGCTTACTTACAGGCTCTAACCAATAGTGCAAAAAAGGTATTATGTGAACAATAGGTAGGTAAAGAAATAAAACAACAGTAAAAAGACAGGCTATATACAGTAGCGTGGCTATAAAAGTAGTGAGGCTGCATACAGACACTGGTTAGTCAGGCTGATTGAGGTAGTATGTACATGTAGATATGGTTAAAGTGACAATGCATATGTGATGAACAGAGAGTAGCAGTAGCGTAAAAGAGGGGTTGGCGGGTGGTAGGTGGGACACAATGCAGATAGCCCGGTTAGCCAATGTGCTGGAGCACTGGTTGGTCGGCCCAATTGAGGTAGTATGCATATATGATAAACAGAGAGTAGCAGCAGCGTAAAAAGAGGGGTTGGTGGAGGCACACGATGCAAATAGTCCGGGTAGCCATTTGATTACCTGTTCAGGAGTGTTATGGCTTGAGGGTAAAAACAGTTGATAAGCCTTTTTGACCTAGACTTGTCACTCAGTTCTGCTTGCCGTGCGGTAGTAGAGAGAACAGTCTATGACTTGGATGGCTGGGGTCTTTGACCATTTTTAGGGCCTTCCTCTGACACCACCTGGTGTGGAGGTCCTGGATGGCAGTGATGTACTGGGCCGTAAGCACTACCCTCTGTAGTTCCTTGCAGTCAGAGGCCGAGCAATTGCCGTATCAGGCAGTGATGCAAGTGATGTTCTCGATGTTGCAGCTATAGAACCTTTTAAGGATCTCAGAACCCATGCCAAATCCTTTTAGTTTCCTGAGAGAGAATAGACTTTGTCGTGCCCTCTTCACGACTGTCTTGGTGTGTTTGGACCATTCTAGTTTGTTGTTGATGTGTACACCAAGGAACTTGAAGCTCTCAACCTGCTCCACTACATCCCCGTCGATGAGAATGGGGACGTGCTTGGTCCTCCTTTTCTTGTAGTCCACAATAATCTCCTTAGTCTTGGATACGTTGAGGGATAGGTTGTTTATTCTGGCACCACCCGGCCAGGTCTCTGACTTCCTCACTATTGGCTGTCTCGTCGTTGTTGGTGATCAGGAATACCACTGTTGTGTCATCTGCAAACTTAATGATGGTGTTGGAGTCATGCCTGGCCATGCAGTCGTGGGTGAACAGGTTGTACAGGAGGGGACTGAGCACACACCCCTGGGGAGCTCCAGTGTTGAGGATCAGCGTGGCAGATGTGTTGCTGCCTACCCTCAAGCACCTGGGTGTGGCCTGTCAGGAAGTCCAGGATCCAGTTGTAGAAGGAGTCCCATGATCCTTAGCTTAGTGATGAGCTTTGAAGGCACTATGGTGTTGAACGCTGAGCTGTAGTCAATGAATAGCATTCTCACATAAGTGTTCCTTTTGTCCAGGTGGGAAAGGGCAGTGTGGAGTGCAATAGAGATTGCATCATCTGTGGATCTGTTTGGGCGGTATGCAAATTGGAGTGGGTCTAGGGTTTCTGGGATAATGGTGTTGACGTGAGCCATTACCAACCTTTCAAAGCACTTCATGGCTACGGGCGTGAGTGCTACGGGTCTGTAGTCATTTAGGCAGGTTGCATGTCCTTTGCATAGAGTTGATCAGGCTGTTGATTGTGGCCTGTGGAATGTTGTCCCACTCCTCTTCAAAGGCTGTGCGAAGTTCCTGGATATTTGTGGGAACTGAAACACGCTGTCATACACGTCAATCTAGAGAATCCCAAACATGTTCAATGAGTGACATGTCTGGTGAGTATGCAGGCTATGGAAGAAATGGGACATTTTCAGCTTCTAGGAATTGTGTACAGATCTTTTCGACATGGGGCCATGCATTATCATGCTGAAATATGACATGATGGCGGTGGATGAATGGCACAACAATGGGCCTCAGGATCTCATTACGGTATCTCTGTGCATTCAAATTTCCATCAATAAATATAATTGTGTTCGTTGTCTGTAGCTTATGCCTGCCCCTACCATAACCCCACCCCCACTATGGGGCACTCTGTTCCCAACGTTGACATCAGCAAACCGCTCGCCCACACGCCATACCTGCCGTCTGCCATTTGCCCAGTACAGTTGAAACTGGGATTCATCCACGAAGAGCACAGTTCTCCAGCGTGCCAGTTGCCATCTAAGGTGAGCATTTTCCCATTGAAGTTGTTTCCGATGCCGAACTGCAGTCAGGTCAAAACCCTGGGGAGGACAATGGGCACGCAGATGAGCTTCTCTGTGACAGTTTCTGACAGTTTGTGCAGAAGTTCTTCGGTTGTGCAAACCCACAGTTTCATCAGCTTCTTGATATGCCACACCTGTCAGGTGGATGGATTATCTTGGAAAAGGAGAAATGCTCACTAACAGGAATGTAAACACATTTGTGCAACAAATTTGAGATAAATAAGCTTTTTGTGCATATGGAAAATATCTACAGACTTTTATTTCAGCTCATGAAACATGAGACTAACACTTTACATGTTGCATTTATATTTTTGTTCAGTATATGTTTGTAAATGTAAGAGTGATATTCAAATCACTATAATTCTTTGATCCTATCATGTGTGATCATACCAATATAGGAACTTCAGGGGAACATTTCTGAAGTAGAAATAAGGTTTGGTTTAGCTTTGAGTTTCATTTCTCACATGAAGGAGATTGGAGAAAGCCTCTGGTTTCAAACTAGTGACTCAGAATTGGTTGTGTGTTATTTTTCTTATTTCCAAGAGCACCGACTACAGAAACTTCCGAAAATGAAGTATGTAGGTGGTAGGTGGTTGACAATTTGTGAGAACTCAAGGGGAAATGGCTTGTCTGCTGAGTTCTGTCTGCCTCCTGCTTCCGTCTTCTCACAACTCACTTGATTTTTTCTATCCAGGAGAAGTCCCTCATCCTCTCTGTCTGTCTATTTCTCATTTCATCGCTATCCTCAGGCAATGGTTGGCTTCTTTTTATTAGGAACCTTTATTTTGTACTGTGTGGGACAGATCCAAATTCAAGGTAACTCTCATCTACAACTACTAGTCAGGGTTGGGGGTATCCCATTTAAATTGAAGTGTCATTTAATTACTTACTTTAATTAAGATTTTGCAATTGTTGAATTAGAATTCACTTTCTGAATTGACAAGGCAGACATGGGTAATGGCAGCTCCGTTATGAGAGCAAACACAATCTGCTCAATCTCTGCTGTGTGTCTGAAAGAGTCAGGGGTAATTACATATTTCACTGTTTTGTTTGGTGTGTCAGGGATCCCCCAAATATGTGTGTCCCAGCCCTCATGTTCAGCCTGCCTGAGGAGCCCTGGATGTGCTTGGTGCAAACACAAGGTCAGCCTTATCATGTATCAACTAGCTTGCTGCTGCTGCCTGTATTTGTTTAAAACTGTATCATGTTTTATCCTTGAGTTTTGCTATACTTTCTCTACTCTTAATTCTTGAACTCAATGGCCTTTGAATGCTTTGTGAGTTGACTTACAACATGTAGGGACAACGACATTAGGGCCACTGTAGGAGCTACTTACAATGGGAGCCGACATACTATAGGTCTTCATTGCAGTCTGAATGGTAATATCCTTGTGCATTTTTGGTGAGATCTTAGACAATGACGTCCCATCAAGCTTATGTAAGATAATATATATCTTATTTTTTCAACAGCTTCTACAGTTTGGCAGACATTTTGCTAACGTGTCAAAATAACAACTCTTTACCTCCTGATGATAAGAGGTGTGAGAGATTGACTGAAAGACAGTTAGGTCAAGTGAATGTTTCAATTCCTCCTTCACATTGTTATACATTTAAAGAAAAATGTTATAGGTATCCTCAGCCATTTATACTAGTATCAAATGACTGAAGTATTTATTTTTATTTTATTTTTTATTTCACCTTTATTTAACCAGGTAGGCTAGTTGAGAACAAGTTCTGATTTGCAACTGCGACCTGGCCAAGATAAAGCATAGCAGTGTGAACAGACAACAGAGTTACACATCGAGTAAACAATTAACAAGTCAATAACACAGTAGAAAAAAAGAGAGTCTATATATACATTGTGTGCAAAAGGCATGAGGAGGTAGGCGAATAATTACAATTTTGCAGATTAACACTGGAGTGATACATGATCAGATGGTCATGTACAGGTAGAGATATTGGTGTGCAAAAGAGCAGAAAAGTAAATAAATATAAACAGTATGGGGATGAGGTAGGTAAAATTGGGTGGGCTATTAACCGATTGACTATATACAGCTGCAGCGATCTGTTAGCTGCTCAGATAGCAGATGTTTGAAGTTGGTGAGGGAGATAAGTCTCCAACTTCAGCGATTTTTGCAATTCGTTCCAGTCAGGCAGCAGAGAACTGGAACGAAAGGCGGCCAAATGAGGTGTTGGCTTAAGGGATGATCAGTGAGATACACCTGCTGGAGCGCCTGCTACGGGCGGGTGTTGCCATCGTGACCAGTGAACTGAGATAAGGCGGAGCTTTACCTAGCATGGACTTGTAGATGACCTGGAGCCAGTGGGTCTGGCGACGAATATGTAGCGAGGGCCAGCCGACTAGAGCATACAGGTCGCAGTGGTGGGTGGTATAAGGTGCTTTAGTAACAAAACGGATGGCACTGTGATAAACTGCATCCAGTTTGCTGAGTAGAGTATTGGAAGCTATTTTGTAGATGACATCGCCGAAGTCGAGGATCGGTAGGATAGTCGGTTTTACTAGGGTAAGTTTGGCGGCGTGAGTGAAGGAGGCTTTGTTGTGGAATAGAAAGCCGACTCTAGATTTGATTTTAGATTGGAGATGTTTGATATGAGTCTGAAAGGAGAGTTTACAGTCTAGCCAGACACCTAGGTACTTATAGATGTCCACATATTCTAGGTCGGAACCATCCAGGGTGCTGATGCTAGTCGGGCGTGCGGGTGCAGGCAGCGAACGGTTGAAAAGCATGCATTGGGTTTTACTAGCGTTTAAGAGCAGTTGGAGGCCACGGAAGGAGTGTTGTATGGCATTGAAGTTTGTTTGGAGGTTAGATAGCACAGTGTCCAAGAACGGGCCGGAAGTATACAGAATGGTGTCGTCTGCGTAAAGGTGGATCAGGGAATCGCAGCAAGAGCAACATCATTGATATATACAGAGAAAAGAGTTGGCCCAAGAATTGAACCCTGTGGCACCCCCATAGAGACTGCCCGAGGACAGGGGATTCGAGATGGTCAGTAACCTGTTTGTTGACTTGGCTTTCGAAGACCTTAGATAGGCAGGGCAGGATGGATATAGGTCTGTAACAGTTTGGGTCCAGGGTGCCTCCCCCTTTGAAGAGGGGGATGACTGCGGCAGCTTTCCAATCCTTGGGAATCCAGACGATATGAGAGGTTGAACAGGCTGGTAATAGGGGTTGCGACAATGGCGGCGGAAAGTTTCAGAAATAGAGGGTCCAGATTGTCAAGCCCAGCTGATTTGTACGGGTCCAGGTTTTGCAGCTCTTTCAGAACATCTGCCATCTGGATTTGGGTAAAGGAGAACCTGGAGAGGCTTGGGCGAGTAGCTGCGGGGGGAGCGGAGCTGTTGGCCGAGGTTGGGGGAGCCAGGGGGAAGGCATGGCCAGCCGTTGAGAAATGCTTGTTGAAGTTTTCGATAATCATGGATTTATCGGTGGTGACCGTGTTACCTAGCCTCAGTGCAGTGGGCAGCTGGGAGGAGGTGCTCTTGTTCTCCATGGACTTCACAGTGTCCCAGAACTTTTTGTAGTTAGAGCTACAGGATGCAAATTTCTGCCTGAAGAAGCTGGCCTTTGCTTTCCTGACTGACTGCGTGTATTGGTTCCTGACTTCCCTGAACAGTTGCATATCGCAGGACTATTCGATGCTATTGCAGTCCGCCACATGATGTTTTTGTGCTGGTCAAGGGCAGTCAGGTCTGGAGAGAACCAAGGGCTATATCTGTTCTTAGTTCTGCATTTTTTTAACGGAGCATGCTTATCTAAAATGGTGAGGAAGTTACTTTTAAAGAATGACCAGGCTTCCTCATCTGACAGGATGAGGTCAATATCCTTCCAGGATACCTGGGCCAGGTTGATTAGAAAGGCCTGCTCACAGAAGTGTTTTAGGGAAAGTTTGACAGTGATGAGAGGTGGTCGTTTGACTGCGGATCCGTAGCGGATACAGTATCTGTCAGGGTTTACCAGAATTGGACCCAGAAGCAGACCAGGACAAGGTGAGTATAAAGATGGTGAGTATTTATTAATCAATGAGAACGTGGAGGTAGATAGTTCCGGGTGGAGGAGAGGGGCAGGGTGGAGGAGCAGATCCAATGGATAACAACACACTGCGGAGGGGATGGGTTGATGGGAGGGAGTGGATAGGCAGATCCAATGGATAACAACACACTGGTGACGAGCAGACAGGGATGGGGTATGGGTTCTGGGTGGAGGAGCGGGCAGCAGAGGTGGGTTGATGGGAGTGGATAGGCTGATCCAATGGATAACAACACACCGGCGATGAGCAGACAGGGATGGGGTATGGGTTCCGGGTGAATGGCTGTAGACAAAACAAGGCAAGCAAGACAGACAAAACAAGGCAAGCAAGATGTACAAAACAATAAAACAAAACAAACTCTATAAACTGGAGGCTGGTTCGTGGACACAACCTACTGTTCATGGCTAACGATCCGGCAGGGAATGGATGTCAGGTCAGAGCTTTTGAAGGGAAGAGGTGATGATCAGGACAGGTGTGCAGATTACTGATGGGATACAGGTGCGGTTGAACATCGATCTCCCAACAAGCTAATTCGCCAGGAAACCAGACAGGGTGCGTTCCAGGACACCGGAAACACACTCCAGGACAGAAACACAGGCAAACACAGACTCAGGAAGCGGGATTCGTGACAGTATCCCACTGGGCACAGACGTCAGTTCAACATATTGTTTTGATTTACATTTGGTTGAGTTGTCAGCTAACGTGAAATCAATTAAACATTTTACCATGTCATTGGATTTAGGTTAAAAGTTGGGTGAAAAAAAAAGATGAAATGCACTTACGCTGATGACTTTGCAAATCCAATTCGTTTTCCACGTTGATTCAACGTCATCACATATATTTTTGGGGTTGAAATGACATGGAACAATGTTCATTCAACCAGTTTTTGACCAGTGGGATGGGACTGTAGAACCCTTTTGGATCCAGGTAAAAAAAACTTTGGGTTCTGTTTAGAACTGTTTGCATGTAGGGTTCGACATGGAACACAAAATAGTTTTACCTGGAACCAAAAAGGGTTGATATTTTAATTGTGTATTTTGCTGCTGCAGCTCTCTGTGATTTCTTATGACAGCGTCATGCTACTGGTGTTAGACTCACTTCCGTCTTTCTATTTCCACGTTCATCTCCTGCACATTTTACTTTCAATACTTTAAATTATCTGTCATTTTGTTGTTGACTGCTTTTTTTTCGACATGAATCAAGATATTCAAATGTTTGTTGGCTTTTGACTTCTTCTCTGTCATTTCTCCTTGCAATCTAACCCTTTCTCGGTCTAATCTATAGGTCCTATGTATCATAATCACATGTCCCATATATGTTTAAAAATAATAACAATGTTTTTGTGTAAGAATTCTAAGCCTAAAACAGAGATGTAACCCCATCTGTTTAACTGACAAGAGGCAGGCCCACATGATAACCTGGCACCTCACTGGTATGAGTCAGTGTTTTATTGTCTATATCATTATGAACTAAGACCATGATACCTATCCTCCTGACAGGACTTCCTGAAGTCTGGGGAGTCCACTGAGCGGAGGTGTGACACTGCTGAGTCTCTGAGGACCAGAGGCTGTGAGCAGACAGACATCATCAACCCCCAATCAGAACTGGTCTTCCTAAAGAACAATGAGCTCAGCAGCGACCCAGACAATGTGGTCCAGCTTAAGCCACAAAACCTCCTCTTCAAACTCAGAGTCGGTGAGAATTATATGACTCGTACACAGCAGCTGCTCAGTATTTCTCAGTGAACAAGCAAGGACAGGTCCAAATCTGAAATTCTTTGTGGTGCTTTATTGATCCTTTATTAAGGAGTGTGAAGTACTAGACATAACAGTACTAGTCTCCTATTGATGCATGCTTTGCCATACCTGTACTAACTGACCCGTCTGGTTTCAGGAGTCCCTCAGACCTTCAGTGTGTCATTCAAGAGAGCCGAGGGCTACCCCATAGACCTGTACTACCTAATGGACCTGTCCTTCTCCATGAGGGACGACCTGGACACCATCAAGAATCTGGGCCAGGAAATCCTCTCTACGCTAAAAAACGTCACCAATAAGGTCCGCATAGGTGAGTGCTGAGGAGACAGACTTTTGCAGAAGTAAGGATTTCAAGTTAGGATTTAATCAATTGTGTGTAGTCATCTGACTATGCCACCTATCCTCATTTTGTCCATCTCTATCACTCGCCTCTCTCCCTATCAGGCTTTGGCTCATTTGTGGACAAGGTGGCTCTGCCGTATGTCAGCCAGGTTAAGGACAAGAAGAAGAACCCCTGTCCCAGCCGCCTGTACACCTGTCAACCTGCCTTCAGCTTCCAGAACATTCTGGGACTAACCCAAGACGTGGCCGAGTTCAAGACCAGGGTCAGCAACCAGATCATCTCTGGAAACCTGGACTCCCCCGAGTCTGGCTTTGACGCCATCATGCAGGCAGCTGTCTGCCAGGTAGGACTGTCGTACATGACCAAACACAGTTACCTCTGTATAGAGGCTAGGATGTCTACAACCAATGCGGTCTCAGAGCATTTAGTAGTAAATCCCGAGACATTCCATTTTGTATGATATGTTACAAATTGCAATTCATACGATATCTTACGAATTTGAAAAATGTACGATATGCTATGAATTTACAAAATGTATCATATGTTACAAATTCCATTTTGTTGTGGCTAATGTTAGCTAGGGGTGGCTAGCTAGGTGGCTAACGTTAGCTAGGTCGGGGATTAAGTAACCTTCCATCTTACGAAACCATACCAAACGTTACATATCATATTAATGTGAATGCCTCAGATTTACATGTACTATGTTACGTTTGGTCGAGGAGACCAGTCTGCTACAACGTATGTCTACATTGTCCATTTCTATTTCTCTCCCTTTCTCTCCCTCCTTCCCTCCCTCCCTCCCTCCCTCCCTCCCTCCCTCCCTCCCTCCCTCCCTCCCTCCCTCCCTCTCCCTCCCTCCCTCCCTTCCCTCCCTCCCTCCCCCTCCCTCCCTCCAGGGTGTGATTGGTTGGAACAATGTCACCCGGATCCTGGTTTACACGTCAGATGACACCTTCCACATTGCCGGGGACGGCAGGCTGGCTGGGATATTCGAACCTAATGATGGGAAGTGTCATCTCAATGGCAGCGGCTTCTACGATGGCACTAAATATGTGAGTTATCAACAGAGGGGTGGGATGATCAACACTTAGAAGAAGTGAGCTTGTTTCAGTGACATTTGTTGTGGAAGAGCTGGGCAACTACGACGCCTTTCTGTGGTTATTTAATCCACTTCCTATGTGTCTAAGGACTACCCATCGGTTGGCCAGCTCGCCAGGGTCCTGGCAGCCAATAACATCCAGCTCATCTTTGCTGTCACCGAGGACAGTGTTGCTGCCTACAAGGTCAGGACTGATAGGAGAGATAGCAAATTCCAAAAGTTCACAAAATGTTTAACCTCTGTATTTCTACCTTCACCCGTCTCTCTCTATTGTGCCCACACCTAAACAAACACACATATACACACACACTTCTCTAGGCATTGAGTAAGCTAATCCCTCAGTCAGTGCTGGGAGTCCTGAAGAACGACTCCAGCAACGTGGTCCAGCTCATCTTAGAGGCCTACAGTGTGAGTATCTCAACGGTCTCAAGCCTAGAACACAGTTGACAATAATTAGTGCCAAGCTACTGCAAAACTGTGGCTTTGCAATGAAATTCCATTTATTGGACACATAGACAAAAATGTAAAATCATCAACTCTCCTGTCTATAGTAATGCATATCTGTTCACAGAACCTGTCCTCCACTATCTTATTGGAGCACCATGGAGCCCCCTTAGGTCTGGACGTGACCTACAGATCCCACTGCACCCCTGCAGAAGGGGACAACACCCCGTGGCAGAGGAGGGGCGAGTGCATGAACGTCAAGCTCAACCAGCAGGTCTGGCACAAAGCAGGGGTGGAGGGAAAAAACAAGATGTGAACAAGGAAAGCAAGGCTCATGTCTTTAATGGATTTAGTCATGTAATATATGTAGTTATGTAATAGTTGTTCACTTGAAATCAATGGCAGAAAACAACAAAACCAGCATACACTGGGTTTATTTAATGGTATACTGTATAGGACTTGTGTTACAGACCAATTTATTGTGTATTATCCTCTCCATTGCACCCAGGTTGACTTCACAGTGAGTCTGAATATTTCAATGTCTGAAGGAGAATGTCTGAAGGAGAAGAAGCAGTTTGTCCTCAAATTGCAGGGCATCAGCGAGACCCTGAAGGTCTCCGTGGAAACCCTGTGTGACTGTGACTGCCATGACACAGAACAGCAGTCCACACACTGCAATGAAAAGGGAACGCTCAACTGCGGAATCTGCAGGCAAGTCCTCAAATTATGACGAGAACTCACAGCACCTCCTGGTTGGTGAGATTAGAGAACTGTGCTTACAAATTGCACACACTAAGGGAAACAGCTGCAGACTGCAGTTTGACTGTTACCACATAGCAGTAAACAAGTTTCTATAGTTAAAGAAATGTATCAAATATAAAAGTTCTCAGAATCAAAACTTGAGGGGATTCAAGTGAATATAGTTTTCCATTGTTACAGTGATTAAAGTGTTTTTGAGGTACTGATGAGTAGGGCTAGAAGTCTTCCCTGATTACGTGACCTGACCAGAAAAAAACTCCTAGCCCAAATGAAGTCCCAGAATGTCCCGTTTTTTGTTGTTTTACCCTATTTTTTTCATTGTTTTTGTAAAATGCTGTGCACTTTAGCTGTGACGAGGACCACCTGGGTCAAAGGTGTGAGTGTGAGCAGCCTAAGGACATGATCTCTGCCGACTCTATGGACACAACATGTCGCCAAGACAGCTCCCCGCTGCTATGTAGCGGGCACGGGGGCTGTGAGTGTGGCATATGTGTGTGCCAGGGAACCCACCGTGGTGATTTCTGCCAATGTGATGACAACAGCTGTGACCGCCACAACAACATGCTCTGCAGTGGTGAGTAAACTAAAACAGTTAGTTCAGGCCATGCATTTTGATTGGTTAAGAATGTGTTGGGGCGGCAGCGTAGCCTAGTGGCTAGAGCGTTGGACTAGTAACCGGAAGGTTGCGAGTTCAAACCCCCGAGCTGACAAGGTACAAATCTGTCGTTCTGCCCCTGAACAGGCAGTTAACCCACTGTTCCCAGGCCGTCATTGAAAATAAGAATGTGTTCTTAACTGACTTGCCTGGTTAAATAAAGGTAAAATTAAACAAATTAAAAATAGCTGCACCTTATTGGAGCCCATTTTTCAGCTGTTTGAGACAACGTTTGCCGCCTGTCTCCTGCAGGTAATGGGCAGTGTGACTGTGGAACATGTAAGTGTCATGCCAACTACACAGGCTCTGCGTGTGACTGTTCCACCCTCACTGACCAGTGCAGGACTGCTGGGAAGCTGTGCAATGGCCAGGGAACATGCCAGTGTAACCAGTGCCAGTGCAACAATGACTTCTTTGGCATGAGCTGCTCAAAGATTGCTAATGCATGCGCAAAATTCCTGTGAGTACAAGAAAACAATTTAGTCATTTTGGATTGAGTTTCCAGGTTGCCAAAGTTTAGTACTTCAATTGTGACCTCACAGGAACACTTTACATTACAATAATGCAGTGTCTGTGTCTGTGTGTGTGCTTGTGTGTGTGCCTGTGTACCTTCAGTATGTCTGTTAACCTGTCTTTGTGTAACATTTCCAGGGCCTGTGTGACGTGTGAATTGGCCAATAAGGAAAGTGATGGACTAAAGAGTAACTGTAGCCGACCATGTGGCTCAGTCAAGCCCACTTGGGTTGAGGGACCCCAGGAGTTCCCTTGCAGAGAAGACACCATCTCCTACAAAGTGGAGCTGTTCCCTGACGGCAACATCCTGGTCCTCTACGCAGATCTGCCCCGTGATTATCCTTTATTTTCAAGATTTTAACATGGCTATGTATCCAACTGGCTTACTGTTTTTACCATTTCTATTCTCACTGCTCATTGGAGCAATTCATAATATTGCTAGCTCTTAGGCACACCTAAAAAAGATCACTCCTATGACATCCTTCTTCTGCGTATATGGACCTATTCTGCTATAGTTGTTTGATCAAAGATGCTTTGCGTTAGACAAAAAGTCAGGACTCATGTTCTACTACAAACTCTTCCTCTTCACATCCCTGGCAGGCTCTGTTGACAAGACTTATGTGATCATTGGCAGCTCGGTGTCCAGCATCATCTTCATTGGGATCGCAGTGATCCTCATCAGCTGGCTGATGCTGGAGTTCCACTACCGGAGAGAGTACGCCAGCTTCCTCAAAGCAACGGAGACTGTAGTCTGGAAAAATGTGAGAGAAAGAACATTATACACATGACAATGAATCACCATGATATGTCAAATAGGATAGATGTCTCTGCGTTAACTGGTCGTTTCTCATAACCAAATATCTGTCCATTGTTCTCAGTCTCATAGTTTATTGTATGAATAGTGGATTTCTTTATTATTTGTGAATGTGTTTGTCCTTCTTATTGTTGTTTTGTTGTTTTTTTAAAGCAAATAATCAACTTAAGGATTCTTTAATGAAAGATTTATAATGTTAAGTGTTGGTTGTTGATAACATGATGCTCGCTCTGTACTAAACTTCTCTTGTTGGTCCTTTGTGTTTCAGATCGAAAATCCTTTGTTCCAGGACGCCACAACCATAGTTATAAACCCCATACACATTCAAGAGGACTGATCCAAACCCATTCAACTCTGAAGCCAACCAACACTTTACTTCAGGAAAATCTGTTACATACAGTAATAAGCGAAAGTGGGACCATATACTGATCCTAACTTCTAGAAGAGGAACTGCTTGTTCCTTTATCCACTTTCATTGGAAAAATTCAATGAGCCGATTTGTATAATAAATATAAATTTGATGGACTAAAATTATAAAATATTAGAATATTGAATCTCCCTAAAGGCTTAAGTCATATAAAAGTTATACTTAAATCGGAACTGGTTCTCTAGCAGATTAGTAAGAATGGCTCACCCCTTGATCAAAAATGGACTTTTTCCCTTTGTCCAGATTATAACCTCTCAGTTTCGGTTATTTTAAAATTAAAACCTCTCCAAAATATCTCTATTTTTTAAACAAGCCATAGAAAGATGGTTACAATTTCAGTTTAATTTTTCCTACCGAACCACATGACCTTTGGAGGTGTTCAGAACCAGGTTAAGGGCAGAGAAAGCTTGTTGGACACTAAGGAAGCTTTGTTGTAGAGCTTTTAACACATAATCCAAGGAGGGGCCAGTTTAGAATAAGACTGCTTCCTACTGCTTGACCTATGTTGTTGATGTAAATTGTATATGGGGAATACAACCATCCCAGCTCTACAGATTTTGCTGCGAAGACACAGAATCATTAGATAAATTGATTTGGTACTGCTCATATGTATGTAGCTTGTTTTTGGTTACAAGTTCAGGAATGGCTGAAAAATCACACCATTTACCTAGACCTTACTCTGCAAATAGCACTGCTGGCTGACTTGAAAAGCCATAGTCAATCAATCAATAATATAATAATACAAATTTTAATCTTTCATTTACCATCTGTAGAAACCAATGGCGGTTGGTGCCGTTTAAGATTAGGGAGGAAAATATTTTTTTTATGAGCATGGTCTTATTTCTATTTAAGCAATAAGGAATGGGGGTGGTATATGCCTTGCAAGTGTTCATCACTCCTTGAGGTTTTGGTTAAATTTGTAATTTAAATGGATTTTCCATTTTCCTTCCAGTTACTAGTCCAACGCTCTAACCACTAGGCTACCCTGCCGCCCCAATGTAATGGACATACACAAAATTGTCCAAATTTGTTGAAGTGAAATGAAAGAAATTACTTGTTTCAAAACAATTAACAACTGAAAAGTGTTGCGTGCAAAAGCATTCACCCCCTTTACTATGAAGCCCCTACATAAGATCTGGTGCAACCAATTACCTTCAGAATTCACAGAATTAGTTAAATAAAGTCCATCTGTGTGCAATCTAAGTGTCACATGATCTGTCACATGATCTCAGTGTATATATATATATATACACACACCTGTTCTGAAAGGCCCCTTAGTCTGCAACACCACTGCGCACGGGGCACCACCAAGCAAGTGGCACCATGAAGACCAAGGAGCTCTCCAAACAGGTCAGGGACAAAGTTGTGGAGAAGTACAGATCAGGGTTGGGTCATAAAATAATATACGTAACTTTGAACATCCTATGGAGCACCATTAAATCCATTAGTAAAAAATGGAAAGAATATGGAATCACAACAAACCTGCCAAGAAAGGGCCGCCCACCAAAATTCACGGACCAGGCAAGGAGGGGATTAATCAGAGAGGCAACAAAGAGACCAAAGATAACCCTGCTTACCACTTTGTAAAGAAGAAAGACAATAAATAAGACAACAAAACAGAACTTGAGCATGCTTAACTATTCACCCCCCAAAGTCAATACTTTGTAGAGCCACCTTTTGCAGCAATTACAGCTGCAAGTCTCTTGGGGTATGTCTCTATAAGCTTGGCACATCTAGCCACTGGGACTTTTGCTCATTCTTCAAGGCAGAACTGCTCCAGCTCCTTCAAGTTGGATGGGTTCTGCTGGTGTACAGCAATATTTAAGTCATACCACAGATTCCTAATTGGATTGAGGTCAGGGCTTTGACTAGGCCATTCCAAGACATTTAAATGTTTCCCCTTAAACCACTCGAGTGTTGCTTTAGCAATATGCTTAGAGTAATTTTCCTGCTGGAAGGTGAACATCCGTCCCAGTCTCAAATCTTTGGAAGACAAACAGGTTTAGGCTACTATCTATCCTCGAATTGTCCCTATACCCATCATGGCATTGCTACAACCTAGCCTACGAATGAAAGTTTACAACAGGTCAAGAGAAAAATGTGAGTAATCAAGGTGACAGACAGTGACATAATCAATACCGCCTTGTACACTCTTGCCTGCTTCTAGCTGATCTAGAGTGTAATTATTAGTCCAAAAAGTTGCAAACAAAAGTTTCTATTGGACAAGTCCAAGTATGTTTATCCCCAGGTGGAAAAACCTTTCCAAGCGAAACCTTCATATCATAACTGCTAACCACTACACACATCCTACGTTGTTGTCACCATATTAGCTAATGTCATAGTCAACATGGCTACTAGAACTAATGATTTAGTAAACACGCTACAATCATGCAGTGTAGTGTACAGCAAGCAGTTTAGCAGTTACACTGGGGGGGCCCAGTGGCAATAAATTAATAAAACCGAAAACGTACCTTGCGTTGGAAGAGTTCCTGTGTTGGATATCCTGAACCAGCTAGCTAACATAGCATCCGTCTCTGTTTGAGCCAGGTGTTTGAATAGGCTAAATTAGCTAGCTGCCTTAGCTAACTAAGTAAGTGAAAGTGAATAAAATACAACTAAATATAATTCTCTCTCTCGCATCTCCTTCATTTTTTGAGAAATGAATTTGTTCAAAACTGTTCAGGCTTTGTATTGAATTCAATGCACCCAGAGGAGGACGGACACTAGCTATAAAATGTATAGTATGTTTAAGCTGGAAGTAGAAGTCTAAGTATTGTTATCCATTAGTTTATTCCAATTAGGGGTGTGGTGGTAGGGTTAGGGGAGAATAATACATAAGGGATTTTTATTTATTTATTATTATGCAGCAAACATCAGATACAGCCAGCTCTTTGCATTCCGGCGGAAGTAATTAATTGTCAATGGAGCAGTCCGCAACGCTATGTTGGGGGTGCTGCACTAAGCTGCGGTGAGTTCGGTGTACCGTATGCTTTCAGTATTTTAAACACGTGCATTGCTTTACTGTATGGTGATACAAACAGAAGTAGGTCTAAACACACAGACTCCAAATAGCAAACTTTTAGCTAGTTGAAAAGCGAAGCACTTGTGTCAAGTACGGAAAAACAAAACGAATATGCCTCTGGTGGACATCAGGCTTAGAAGAACAAATGACATTGTCATGAGAACATTACAAAATGCTTAAATAGATTAAATGTTCTGAAGCTTGGTATGAAACCTTGTGAAGTGTCATTCCTTTCCAGTTTGTGCACATGGTATTGCATTACATTCAGTTTTTCTTAATGAATTATTTTTGTGTTTTGGTCTGAATTAAGAAATATAGCTGTGATGTGGGATAATGTTCTTGTAAGTATGTTTCTCAATATTATTACAGAAAGTATTCTCTGTACAGTGTATTCATTATATAGGCCTATGTGGCTATTGTCTGTGTCATTGAAATCATATAGTACCGTTTTTAATAATAAATGCCTGGATTGTACCATATTTGCCCATTATTCTTTTCAAAGTTCTTCAAGCTCCATCAAATTGCTTGTTGAGTATTGCTAGACAAACATTTTTAAGTCTTGCCACAGATTTTCAAGCAGGTTTAAGTCAAAACTGTAACTCGGCCTCTCAGAAACATTCATGGTCTTCTTGGTAAGCAAGTCCAGTGTAGATTTGGCCTTGTGTTTTCCAATCAGATTAAATGAAATTATCATCAAATGTATTTATAAGGCCCTATTTACATCAGCAGATGTTGCAAAGTCCTTATTGTCCTGCTGAAAGGTGACTTCATATCCCAGTGTCTGGTGGAAAGCAGACTGGTTTAGCTCTAGGATTTTGTCTGTGCTTAACTCCATTACACTTATTTTTTATCCTGAAAATCTCCCCAGTCCTTAACAATTACAAGCATACCCATAACATACCCACTATGCTTGAAAATATGGAGAGTGGTACTCAGTAACGTGTTGTATTGTATTTGCCCAAAACACAACTTTTTGTATTCAGGACAAAATGATAATTGCTTTGCCAATTTTCTTTGCAGTATTACTTTGGTGGAACTTTGCAAACTGTTGGAATATTTGTTCTGTCCTTCTTTTCACTCTGTCAATTAGTTTAGTATTGTGGGGTAACTACAATGTTGTTGATCCATTCTCCGTTTTCTCCGATCAACAAGGCAGGTCCTACAGGGGCCCTAATTTTGTCGCACCTTTACTACTGTGGTCAGGTAACACAAAAAAGGACTTAGGAAAATTGCAATTGGCTCAGAACAGGGCAGCACGGCTGGCCCTTGGATGTACACAGAGAGCTAATATTAATAATATGCATGTTAATATCTCCTGGCTAAATGTGGAGGAGAGATTGACTTCATCACTACATGTAGTTATGAGAGGTATTGACATGTTGAATGCACCGAGCTGTCTTTCTGAACTACTGGCACACAACTCTAGGATTTTGCCAAGACATGTCACAAGAGGTCTCTTCACAGTCCCCAAGTCCAGAACAGACTATGGGAGGCGCACAGTACTACATAGAGCCATGACTACATGGAACTCTATTCCACATCAAGTAACTGATGCAAGCAGTAAAATGTGAAGAAAAAAAACACACCTTATGGAACAGCGGGGACTGTGAAGCAACACAAACATAGGCACAGACACATGCATACACACACACATGATAACATACGCACTATACACACAGACACATAGATTCAGTACTGTAGATATGTGGTAGTGGTGGATCACATCTGTGAATGTTTTGTAATGTTTTTCAAATTGTAAACTGCCTTAATTTTGTTGGACCCCAGGAAGAGTAGCTGAGCTAATGGGGATCCATAATAAATACAAATACCCACAAAGCCCTGAGACTGCTGGAGGTGGAGCCAGAGACTCCATCTCCAGGTAGTTTCTGCCATTCTCTGTAACATTACCAATCCTGTTCTGGTTCTCCTATGGACTACTAAGGGGTAGCAGAAGGTTAAGTTCAAACCAAGGAAAGGCCGTCCGACACCGACACCGAAGCCAAAGTCTCCCCTCCCCAATGGTGAGGAAGACTGTCAGGCCTCCCTGAGCACCCGCTGGTTCCCCAAGGAGCCCATCGAGAGGGACCCTTCCAGCTCCCCACCCCTCAAAGCCCGGCCCCAGCATTGGCTCTCTCCTCCCTGGGCCATGGGGAAGACTGCCACTGTCCCTGCCACCACACAGGCTCCAGCTAAGCCCCACTGACGACTGAGCCAGCCGTCAGTTCCAAATGGCCGCCCTGGCCCGCTGCAAGAGCATTATTGCCAAGATGGCCGCCAAACTGGCTAGCTCGTCCCCCTCAAGACCCTCCCTCCCAAACCCTGTAGCTCCAGGACCTGATGGCACTGGTGCTCCTGCGCATGGTCCTGTCAGGTTTGGAGCATTTCCCCCCACCCAACCTCTACCCCCGCCTCTGTGGTCTACTGGAACTGTCACTGGGGAAAAGGGATCCCGTCCCCATGGCAAACCTCCATGCCTAATCCCTGGGCATAACCACCCGCCCACACATGACACGATACCTGGCCAATCGCCTCATGTAAGTGGGTGCTGAGTGGATGCTGAGAGAATTTCTCCCCGCGCTGCTGATGGTCATTTTTTTGTCCACTCATCACTGGTGGAAAAAGTACCCAATTTTCATACTTGAGTAAAAATAAATATACCTTAATAGTAAAAGTCACCTAGTAAAATCCTACTTGAGTAAAAGTTTAAAAGTATTTGGTTTTAAGTATCAAAAGTAAATGTAATTGCTACAATATACTTAAGTATCAAAAGTAAAAGTATACATCATTTCAAATTCCTTATATTAAGCAAACCAGTCGGCAGGATTTTCTTGTTTTTATTTTATTTACGGATAGCCATGGGCACACTGCGACACTCAGACATAATTTACAAACAAAGCATTTGTGTTTAGTCCACCAGATCAGATTCAGTAGGGATGACCAGGAATTTTCTCTTTTAAGTGTGTGAAGTAGACAATTTTCAGGTCCTGCTAAGCATTCAAAACGTAGTGAGTACTTTTGGATGTCAGGGAAAATGTATGGAGTAGAAAGTATATTATTTTCTTTAGGAGTAAAAGTAAAAGTAGTCCAAATATAAATAAAAAACTACTTAAGTAGTACTTTAAAGTATTTTTACTTGTACTTTACACCACTGACCCTCATACAGGAGTAATAAAGTCCTAGTGTACTACTTTTGTGAGAGAAAAAATATATATATTCTATTCTGATTCATCAGGGGATGCTGCAGCGCCCTCAGGACCCCTACTTCCTGTGGCTATGTGGGGGACACCATCCTGCTGTTCCGGCTGGAAAGAGGCTCAGTGTAAAGATTTTCGTCCTCCTCTTCCTAGGAGGAGTAGGAAGGATCGGAGGGCCAAAATGCAGCGTGGTAAGTGTTCGTCATGTCTTAATTGAACAAACTGAACACTACACAAAATAATAACGAAGAGAAAACGAAACAGTTCTGCCAGGTGACCAGACACTAAACAGAAATTAAACAACCAAAATGGGGAAAACAGGCTACCTAAGTATGATTCTCAATCAGAGACAACCAACGACACCTGCCTCTGATTGAGAACCATACTAGGCCAAACACATAGAAATATAACAACCTAGAAAAAAGAACAGACTACCCACCCCAACTCACGCCCTGATCAACCTAACACAAAGACATAAAAAAGGAACTAAGGTCAGAACGTGACACTCAGCTCCCATCATTCCTTCGACATCCCTATGGCCCAACGAGAGGTAGGGGATGCTCCCCAGAGGTACACGCCAGAGGTGGGACCAAGTCACTTATTTGAGTCACAAGCATGTCTCAAGTCGCAAGGTCAGAGGCTGAAGTCGAAAAAATAAAAAATAATTGTGCAGAAAAAATCTGCATAAACCCACTTGACTCGAGCCTACATGTCGCCTGCATTAACTTTACAAAACATATTGTGATCAAAGGTCATGAAGTTTTGGCTACAGTCAACTCCAAGTTTCTGCAGTTGCTCTTCACCAAATTCATCCCGCAGCCATTGCCTGCTTGTGGGAGTCTCTATTGTCAATTAGGGTGTTTTTGTTTGAAACAGGAACCAACTTAGACGCAATTCATGTATACAGTTGCTATGTACGAATTAATGTGATATTTGAGGCTTTCTCTCCCACCAATTGATTGTACAATGTATACACGTATATTTGCAGTTTGTGAGTGTGTGATATGGGAGTTGGAGACATGTTTATTTCAACATTATAAAGAACAACTTTTATAAACAATGGAAACACTGCCATGTTGCACTGAGCATTGCTGTTGGAAAACCACATCAGTGTCTGAGTTTTGGCTGTCACAGATATACCACCCCCGACTTCACCCCTCAGCTTTTGTCTAGTCAGTTGCTTTTGCCTTACCACTCAAACGAGCACCTTCTCACCACGCTAAATCACTCAACCTGTGTTGATTGACAGTTTGCTGGTGCATTCAGAGGGAAGAGTGTACGTTTTACTTGCAAAACATTTTCCCAACTTCTGTTTGTAGTGTCCGGACCATTTGGGTTACAAACTAATATGACCCCACTATGGAAAGGGGAGAATCTCACAAAAATTATGGTGTTCTCCGTCTTGCTCTACAACCCCCACAACTATTACGGGGCTTGTCTGAAGGTACCGGTTAAAAACATTAATGGACATGTGGAAGTAGTTTTTTGTGCCAACAAAAAAAGGTGTTCAATGTGTCTAAAAAACATCAATATTTTCAGAACTTTTTCTTATATCGCCTAGATATAGGACAGACATTTCAAAACCTTATTCCTTATGGGGACTGTTTTTCCATTTATGAATGTGTTATTCAATGCGTTTCTTTGGGCTATAGTATTAAAGGCCAAATGCAATATTTTATCAAATATTTGTTTATGTACCTACAGGGGTCCTAGAATTCTAAATCAAATAGCTAAATCAACCATGGTATGATCATCTTAAAACAATTCCATATGTTAGCTTAGTAGAGCCCACCCCCCAAGGCTTAGACTTTGAGATTAATTATCTCTCTTCTATGTCTCTCTCTCTAAACCTTTAATAGTTTTCTCAACCTTGGATGCTACTTGTGAGTGACCTCTGTCTTTCCTTTGTATCAGCAGCACCCTATCAGCTGGCTGGTGCAGGAGATGGCTAATATTCAGAAGGAGCAGAAGGCTGTGAGCTGTGTGTCAGAGAAGGCCAAGTGGTGGGACAGGAGGAGGGCCCTGAACACACAGATGGAGGTAAGACTCACTCAGACTGGTGTGAAGGGAAGTACATCTGGGGTTGGTTGAAAAGGGATAAAGTAAAATGAGAGGGGTTCTGTTCAAAAACGTATGTTGAAGGAATACTTATACTCTCGGTAAGATTGGTGGGTGGGTGGGTGGGTGGGTGGGTAAGAGAAATAATGTACAGTAGACGCAAAAAGGTGTGGCATAGATTACTACATATCTCTTTGTGGTTTATGGTGATGATGAGATCATTTTGGTATGTCCCTAAATATCCTTTTAGACTCTCTCACTCTCCTCAGAGGCTGCTGGAGGAGATGGAGGGGTTGCTGGGCTGCTGGCGGGGGCACCTCCTACCCCTGACCTGTGACCCTGAGCTGTCTGTCCAGGTCAAACGCCTTGAGAAGACCCTCACTGCCTGGGGGCACTGGCATCAGAGGAAATGCTCAAAGTGCTTCTACATGCCTTATAGTGTACTGTATATCATAGATATCACATTTATCTCTAAAAACCCTTTTTACATATGCGGTTGTTACAAAGTGCTTTCACAGTAATCAAGACAAGCAAAACCAGAGGCACATTGGCTAGGAAAACCTTAAATAACTGTTATTTCAATCCTGTGTGTTCCAGGCTGTGCTGTCTGCCTCTCCCCTGCCCTCCCAGTCCCAGCTGGAGTGGTTAGCCCAGGGAGTGTTTGGACCTTCTGCAGACAACTGCGGCTGTACTGGCAGAGAGGCCCGACTCCACAAGGACACGTGGTGCTCATCTTGGACAGGATGGGAGTCTCTCACACTTGCACCCTACACTCAAATCGACTCTAATGTGCAAGATCAACATACAAAGCGGAACAATGCACTTTCTTTGTGTAGAGGAGAGTTGAGGAAAGTCTACCCTCTCTCTCTCTCTCTCTCTCTCTCTCTCTCTCTCTCTCTCTCTCTCTCTCTCTCTCAATTCAATTCAATTCAAGGGCTTTATTGGCATGGGAAACATGTGTTAACATTGCCAAAGCAAGTGAGGTAGACAACATACAAAGTGAATATATAAAGTGAAAAACAACAAAAATTAACAGTAAACATTACACATACAGAAGTTTCAAAACAGTAAAGACATTACAAATGTCATATTATATATATATATACAATGTACAAATAGTTAAAGGACACAAGATAAAATGAATAAGCATAAATATGGGTTGTATTTACAATGGTGTTTGTTCTTCACTGGTTGCCCTTTTCTCGTGGCAACAGGTCACAAATATTGCTGCTGTGATGGCACACTGTGGAATTTCACCCAAAAGATATGGGAGTTTTTCAAAATTGGATTTGTTTTCAAATTCTTTGTGGATCTGTGTAATCTGGGGGAAATATGTCTCTCTAATATGGTCATACATTGGGCAGGAGATTAGGAAGTGCAGCTCAGTTTCCACCTCATTTTGTGGGCAGTGAGCACATAGCCTGTCTTCTCTTGAGAGCCATGTCTGCCTACGGCGGCCTTTCTCAATAGCAAGGCTATGCTCACTGAGTCTGTACATAGTCAAAGCTTTCCTTAATTTTGGGTCAGTCACAGTGGTCAGGTATTCTGCCGCTGTGTACTCTCTGTGTAGGGCCAAATAGCATTCTAGTTTGCTCTGTTTTTTTGTTAATTCTTTCCAATGTGTTAAGTAATTCTCTTTTTGTTTTCTCATGATTTGGTTGGGTCTAATTGTGCTGTTGTCCTGGGGCTCTGTAGGGTGTGTTTGTGTTTGTGAACAGAGCCCCAGGACCAGCTTGCTTAGGGGACTCTTCTCCAGGTTCATCTCTCTGTAGGTGATGGCTTGGTTATGGAAGGTTTGTGAATCGCTTCCTTTTAGGTGGTTGTAGAATTTAACGGCTCTTTTCTGGATTTTGATAATTAGTGGGTATCGGCCTAATTCTGCTCTGCATGCATTATTTGGTGTTTTACGTTGTACACGGAGGATATTTTTGCAGAATTCTGCGTGCAAGAGTCTCAATTTGGTGTTTGTCCTATTTTGTGAAGTCTTGGTTGGTGAGCGGACCCCAGACCTCACAACCATAAAGGGCAATGGGCTCTATGACTGATTCAAGTATTTTTAGCCAAATCCTAATTGGTATGTTGAAATTTATGTTTCTTTTGATGGCATAGAATGCCCTTCTTGCCTTGTCTCTCAGATCGTTCACAGCTTTGTGGAAGTTACCTGTGGCGCTGATGTTTAGGCCAAGGTATGTATAGTTTTTTGTGTGCTCTAGGGCAACAGTGTCTAGATGGAATTTGTATTTGTGGTCCTGGTGACTGGACCTTTTTTGGAACACCATTATTTTGGTCTTACTGAGATTTACTGTCAGGGCCCAGGTCTGACAGAATCTGTGCATAAGATCTAGGTGCTGCTGTAGGCCCTCCTTGGTTGGTGACAGAAGCACCAGATCATCAGCAAACAGCAGACATTTGACTTCGGATTCTAGCAGGGGGAGGCCGGGTGCTGCAGACTTTTCTAGTGCCCGCGCCAATTCGTTGATATATATGTTGAAGAGGGTGGGGCTTAAGCTGCATCCATGTCTAACCCCACGACCCTGTGTGAAGAAATGTGTGTGTTTTTTACCAATTTTAACCGCACACTTGTTGTTTGTGTACATGGATTTTATAATGTCGTATGTTTTACCCCCAACACCACTTTCCATCAGTTTGTATAGCAGACCCTCATGCCAGATTGAGTCGAAGGCTTTTTTGAAATCAACAAAGCATGAGAAGACTTTGCCTTTGTTTTGGTTTGTTTGGTTGTCAATTAGGGTGTGCAGTGTGAATACATGGTCTGTTGTACGGTAATTTGGTAAAAAGCCAATTTGACATTTGCTCAGTACATTGTTTTCATTGAGGAAATGTACGAGTCTGCTATTAATAATAATGCAGAGGATTTTCCCAAGGTTACTGTTGACACATATTCCACGGTAGTTATTGGGGTCAAATTTGTCTCCACTTTTGTGGATTGGGGTGATCAGTCCTTGGTTCCAAATATTGGGGAAGATGCCAGAGCTAAGTATGATGTTAAAGAGTTTTAGTATAGCCAATTGGAATTTGTTGTCTGTATATTTGATCATTTCATTGAGGATACCATCGACACCACAGGCCTTTTTGGGTTGAAGGGTTTTTATTTTGTCCTGTAACTCATTCAATGTAATTGGAGAATCCAGTGGATTCTGGTAGTCTTTAATAGTTGATTCTAAGATCTGTATTTGATCATGTATATGTTTTTGCTCTTTGTTCTTTGTTATAGAACCAAAAAGATTGGAGAAGTGGTTTACCCATACATCTCCATTTTGGATAGATAATTCTTCGTGTTGTTGTTTGTTTAGTGTTTTCCAATTTTCCCAAAAGTGGTTAGAGTCTATGGATTCTTCAATTGCATTGAGCTGATTTCTGACATGCTGTTCCTTCTTTTTCCGTAGTGTATTTCTGTATTGTTTTAGTGATTCTCTCTCTCTCTCTCTCTCAAATGTTGTTTAACATGAAGCTTGACTTTCTCTCATGACTTGTATCATGTTAGATGCTTTGAATTGGTGTCAGAATTCAACCGTTCTTACTTAAAGCTGGAATCCTTAATGGTGAAACTGCTATAAAACAACAACAAAGAAGTTACTGCAAACAACAAACACTGTTTTTTCCCCCTCGGACATCATTGCACACACGATAGAAGAGCAGAATATGTAGTGATTAAGGCAGCCCCCCGCACCTCTCTGATTCAGAGGTGTTTGGTTAAATCCGAAAGACACATTTCAGTTGACTACATTCAGTTGGACAACTGACTAGGTTCCCTTTTTTATTTCTCATAGATGTGTGTGATTTTGCCTGTCTGTGTGTGATTTTGACATGTAGCCCATTGGTTCTGGGGAGCCTGTGGGATGTGATGGACTGAGACATTTAGAGCTTCAACAAGGCTCTGCTGGAGTCCTGGCTGTCTGCAGGTCCCAGGGCTCCACTCCTGGACCACATTTGGCGGCAAGTAGCCTAGTGGTTAGAATGTTGGACCAGTAACCGAAAGATTGCTAGATCGAATCCCTGACCTGACAAGGTAAAAATCTGTTGTTCTGCCCCGAACAAGGCAGTTAACCCACTGTTCCTAGGCCATCATTGTAAATAAGAATTTGTTCTTCACTGATTTGCCTAGTTGAATAAAAACATGGCCCTGTCCTGCCAGGCCTCAAGCACCCATGGTCTACGGACTCCCCATCTACCTGTGAAAGGACATCCCCAAACACACAAACTTGAATGAATTTAGTAACACCACTGATCCGAAGCCACTGATCCCCAAAACATGAATTGGAGGATGTGATTTTAGACTTGCTTGTGTGTATTATCTGCTAAGGCTGCTTTCTTAAATATAAACAATGTTTTATCCTTTGATTTTCCTTTTTGAATGCTAGTGAAATGTGTACATAAATGTATAAATAAATGCTTGACAATAAAAATGCAGTATATTTGCACATTCCTTGCACTTTGGTGTAGGAAGGAATATCCCTCAGTAGGGGTCAGTATATCAATACTTCTGCACCTTCGCAATGAAAAGGGCGTTTTCTCAAACTGGAAATACGTTAGTCAGAAGGGTCAATCTGATTTGTCTCACTTTTCAACATGGCGGTAAATCTGACAGAGCTTTCCCTTCCTCAATTGGAGGGACTAAAGACTCAATTTGAGCAGGTAACAGAGGAATCTTGAATCTCGGTTGAAGTCATTCTGGGGCCATTATTTTCTACTGTTTGCTTGTGCCAGCCCAGCTGATTAGCTAGTCATGCCATCTGAGTAACTAAATTAGTAAATTACATTACCGGTTGGCAGAAGATTCAGAACCTACCACTGCGCTTGTTTACACCGAGCTGTTTTGGGTTTGGAATGTAATTATGGTTGCGAGGCAGTGTCTACACTTGGCAGTTTATGCAGCTTTTGTATTCTGATAATGGAGTTCTAATCATGGAATTCCGAACAGGTCATGCGTCTACAGTACACCTACATTTTAAATGTTTACTCTGTCCGGATTCCCTTTTTCACGCGCTAGCTTATATTCAAATACCTGTATGCATCTTGCAAACTGGAACAGTCTATATCTGATAAAACAACAACTTGGTGGCAGTAGCCAACCACTGTAGTTAACAAACAAACCAACCAACCTCTAAATTGCTAGTTCACGTGACCCTCCACTTGTACTGTAAAATAAATGGAACGCCCATAAATAACTAATGACCCTGTGATTATATATATACGTGGATATCGACTTTGACACTTAAGCATGATATTGCGGCTCATTCGATGCAACGCAGGGCGAATATTGTTGCTTTAAATCAGTGCGCACGGGAGCACTCTGCCATAGTCTTTCTCTCCCCATGAATTCCATTAACATTGCATCCAAAATAGATAATCCTGTTCGAAATGTAGATATACACTACCTGTCAAGTTTTAGAACACCTACTCAATCAAGTGTTTTTCTTTATTTGGACTATTTTCTACATTGTAGAATACTAGTGAAGACATCAACACTATGAAATAACACATGGAATCATGTAACCAAAAGAGTTAACCAAATCAAAATATATTTTATATTTCAGATTCTTCAAATAGCCACCCTTTGCCTTGATGACATATTTGCACACGCTTGACATTCTCTCAACCAAAAGTCTTGAAGGAGTACTCAAATATGCTGAGCACTTGTTTGGCTGCTTTTCCTCCACTCTGTGGTCCAACTCATCCCAAACCATCTCAATCTATGATTGATGCCCTCAATCTCACACAAATTATCAATGAATTTACCAGGTACAACCCCAAATCCGTAAACACGGGCACCCTCATAGATATCATCCTAACTAACTCGCTCTACAAATACACCTCTGCTGTTTCAACCAAGATCTCAGCAATCACTGCCTCATTGCCTGCATCCGTAATGGTCTGCGGTGAAACGACCACCCCTCATCAGTGTCAAACGCTCCCTAAAACACTTCAGTGAACCGGCCTTTCTAATCAACCTGGCCAGGGTATCCTGGAATGACATTGACCTCATCCCGTCAGTAGAGGATGCCGGGTTATTATTTAAAAGTGCCTTCCTCACCATCTTAAATAAGCATGCTGCATTAAAAAAACAGGAATAGATATAGTCCTTGGTTCACTCCAGACTTGTCTGCCCTTGACCAGCACAAAAACATCCTGTGGTGTTCTGCATTAGCATCGATTAGCCCCCGTGATATGCAACTTTTTAGGAAGTTAGGAACCAATATACACAGACCATTAGGAAAGCTAAAGCTAGTTTTTCAAGCAGAAATTTGCATCCTGTAGTACAAACTCAAAGTTCTGGGACACTAAAGTCCATGGAGAATAAGAGCACCTCCTCCCTGCTGCCCACTGCACTGAGGCTAGGAAACACTGTCACCACCGATAAATCCACTATAACTTAGAATTTCAAGAAGCATTTCTCTACGGCTGGCCATGCTTTCCACCTGGCTACCCTTACCCCGGTCAACTGCCCAGCACCCTCCATAGCAACCCGCCCAAGCCCCCACCATTTCTCGTTCACCCAAATCCAGATAGCTGATGTTCTGAAAGAGCAGAAAAATCTGGACCCCTACAAATCAGCCGGGCGAGACAATTTGGACCCTCTCTTTCTAAGATTATCTGCCAAAATTGTTGCAACCCCTATCACTAGCCTGTTCAACCTCACTTTCGTATTGTCTGAGATTCCCAAAGATTGGAAAGCTGCTGCGGTCATCCCCCTGTTCAAAGGGGGAGACACTCTAGACCCAAAGTGCTACAGACCGATATCTATCCTACCCTGCCTTTCTAAAGTCTTCGAAAGCCAGGTTAACAAACAGATTACCGACCATTTCGAATCCCACCGTACCTTCTCCGATATGCAATTTGGTTTCAGAGCTGGTCATGGTTGCACCTCAGCCACTCTCAAGGTCCTAAACGTTATCATAACTGCCATTGATAAAAGACAGTACTGTGCAGCCGTTTTCATCGACCTGGCCAAGGCTTTCTACTGTCAATCACCACATTCTTATCGGCAGACTAAACAGCCTTGGTTTCTCCAATGACTGCCTCACCTGGTTCACCAACTACTTCTCTGACAGAGTTTAGTGTGTCAAATCGGAGGGCCTGTTGTCTGGACCTCTGGCAGTCTCTATGGGGGTGCCACAGGCTTCTATTCTCGGGCCAACTCTCTTCTCTGTATACATCAATGATGTCGCTCTTGCTGCTGGTGATTCCTTGATTCACCTCTACGTAGACGACACCATTCTGTACCTAGGTGTCTGGTTAGACTGTAAACTCTACCTCCAGACTCACATTAAGCATCTCCAATCCAAAATTAAATCTAGAAATGGCTTACTATTTCGCAGCAAAGCATCCTTCACTCATGCTGCCAAACATACTCTGGTAAAACTGACCATCCTACCGATCCTCGACTTTGGCGATGTCATTTACAAAATAGCCCCCGACACAAATTTGATGCAGTCTATCAGAGTGCCATCCGCTTTGTCACCAAAGCCCCATATACTACCCACCACTGCGACCTGTACGCGCTCGTTGACTGGCCCTCGCTTCATATTCATCGCCAAACCCACTGGCTTCAGGTCATCTACAAGTCTCTGATAGGTAAGGCCCCGCCTTATCTCAGCTCACTGGTCACCATAGCAGCACCCAACCGTAGCACATGCTCCAGCAGTTATATCTCTCTAGTCACCCCCAAAGCCAATTCCTCCTTTGGCTGCCTTTCCTTCCAGTTCTCTGCTCCCAATGACTGGAATGAATTGCAAAAATCACTGAAGCTGGAGACTTATATCTCCCTTACTAGCTTTAAGCACCAGCTGTCTGAGCAGCTCACAGATCACTGCACCTGTACATAGCCCATCTGAAAATTGCCCAACCAATTACCTCATCCCCATACTGTATTTATGTATTTATCTTGCTCCTTTGCACCCCTGTATGTCTACTTGCACATTCATCTTCTGCACATCAATCATTCTAGTGTCTAATTGGTATATCGTAATTACTTCGCCACCATGGCCTATTTATTGCCTTACCTCCCTTTTCTTACCTCATTTGCACACACTGTATATATATGTATTATTGACTGTATGTTTTGTTTATTCCATGTGCAACTCTGTTGTAGTATGTGTCGTACTGCTTTGCTTTATTCTTGGCCAGGTCGCAGTTGTAAATGAGAACTTGTTCTCAACTTGCCTACCTGGCTAAATAGAGGTGAAATAAATAACTTCTTTTTTTTTATTGGTTGCGGTCGGGGGATTGTGGAGGCCAGGTCATCTGATGCAGCACTCCATCACTCTCCTCCTTGGTCAAATAGCCCTTACACAGCCTGGAGGTGTTTTTGGTCATTGTCCTGTTGAAAAACAAATGATAGTCCCACTAAGCCCAAACCAGATGGGATGGCGTTTCACTGCAAAATGTTGTGGTAGCCATGCTGGTTAAGTGTGCCTTGAATTCTAAATAAATCACAGACAGTGTCACCATTAAAGCACCCCCACACTATCACACCTGTTCCATGCTTAACGGTGGGAAATACACATGCAGAGATCATCCTTTCACCAACACGGCGTCTCACAAAGACAGGTCGCAACCAAAAATCTAGAATTTGGACTCTTGACCAAAGGACAGATTTCCACTGGTCTAATGTCAATTGCTTGTGTTTCTTGGCCCAAACAAGTCTCTTCTTCTTATTGGTGTCCTTCAGTAGTGGGTCTTTGCAGCAATTTGACCACGAAGGCCTAATTCACACAGTCTCCTCTGGACAGTTGATGTTGAGATGTATCTGTTCCTTGAACTCTGTGAAGCATTTATTTGGGCTACAATTTGTGAGGCTGGTTACTCTAATGAACTTATCCTCTGCAGCAGACGTAACTCTGGGACTTCCTTTCATGAGAGACAGTTTCTTCATAGCGCTTGATAGTTTTTGCGTCTGCACTTTCAAAGTTCTTTACATTTTCCTTATTAACCTCCATGTCTTAAAGTAATGATGGACTGTTGTTTCTTTGTTTTATTTGAGCTGTTCTTGCCAAGATATGGACTTGGTCTTTTACCAAATAGGGATATCTTCTGTATACCCCCCCTACCTTGTCACAACACAACTGATTGGCTCAAACACATTAAGGAAAGAAATTCCATAAATTAACTTTTAACAAGGCACACATGTTAATTGAAATGCATTCCAAATGACTCGTGAAGCTGGTTGAGAGAATGCCAAGTATTTGCAAAGCTGTCATCAAGGCAAAGGGTGGCTACTTTGAAGTGTGTAACCTTTTTTTTTTGGTTACTACATGATTCCATGTTTTTTCATAGTTTTGATGTCTTCACTATTATTATACAATGTAGAAAATACTAAAAATAAATAAAAAAAACCCTTGAATGAGTTGGTGTCCAAACTTTTGACTAGTACTCATATATACACTGCTCAAAAAAATAAAGGTAACACTAAAATAACACATCCTAGATCTGAATGAATGAAATATTTTTATTAAATACTTTTTTCTTTACACAGTTGAATGTGCTGACAACAAAATCACACTATCAATGGAAATCAAATTTATCAACTCATTGAGGTCTGGATTTGGAGTCACACTCAAAATTAAAGTGGAAAACCACACTACAGGCTGATCCAACTTTGATGTAATGTCCTTAAAACAAGTAAAAATGAGGCTCAGTAGTGTGTGTGTGGCCTGTATGACCTACCTACAACACCTGGGCATGCTCCTGATGAGGTTGCTGATGGTCTCCTGAGGGATCTCCTCCCAGACCTGGACTAAAGCATCCGCCAACTCCTGGACAGTCTGTGGTGCAACGTGGCGTGGCGTTGGTGGATGGAGCGAGACATGATGTCCCAGATGTGCTCAATTGGATTCAGGTCTGGGGAACAGACGGGCCAGTCCATAGAATTAATGCCTTCCTCTTGCAGGAACTGCTGACACACTCCAGCCACATGAGGTCTAGCATTGTCTTGCATTAGGAGGAACCCAGGGCCAACCGCACCAGCATATGGTCTCACAAGGGGTCTGAGGATCTCATCTCGGTACCTAATGGCAGTCAGGCTACCTCTGACGAGCACATGGAGGGCTGTGCGGCCCCCCAAAGAAATGCCACCCCACACCATGACTGACCCACTGCCAAACCGGTCATGCTGGAGGATGTTGCAGGCAGCAGAACGTTCTCCACTGCGTCTCCAGACTGTCACGTCTGTCACATGTGCTCAGTGTGAACCTGCTTTCATCTGTGAAGAGCACAGGGCGCCAGTGGCGAATTTGCCAATCTTGGTGTTCTCTGGCAAATGCCAAAAGTCCTGCACGGTGTTGGGCTGTAAGTACAACCCCCACCTGTGAACGTCGGGCTCTCATACCACCCTCATGGAGTCTGTTTCTGACCGTTTTGAGCAGACATGCACACTTGCGGCCTGCTGGAGGTCATTTTGCAGGGCTCTGGCAGTGCTCCTCCTTGCACAAAGGCGGTAACGGTCCTGCTGCTGGGTTGTTGCCCTCCTACGGCCTCCTCCACGTCTCCTGATGTACTGGCCTGTCTCCTGGTAGCGCCTCCATGCTCTGGACACTACGCTGACAGACACAGCAAACCTTCTTGCCACAGCTCGCATTGATGTGCCATCCTGGATGAGCTGCACCTACCTGAGCCACTTGTGTGGGTTGTAGACTCCGTCTCATGCTACCACTAGAGTGAAATAACCGCCAGCATTCAAAAGTGACAACATACTACCCAACCATCTAAGTTGCATCACCTGATTCTTTATTAATTTTTATTGCAGGAGGCAGAGTTTTTGACCTCCTCTATAGGTCAGCTCAAAGTTGTCCAGATGAAATATGTAGAAGCTAAGGACAGTTTGAGTGTCCTCAACAAAAACAATGCAGGTGGGCTCCTCGAACTACACTGTTAATGCATCCTATGTTTTGTTCAGTTTTTGTTTTGTATGTAAGCTTTTACAGATACTGAAATAAATTGATTGAAATTATATTTTATGAAGATCTCACCCCACATTGGTGTTTGTAAGTATGACACTTCAATTGATCATTTACATTTGATCTTTTTCTTTTAGGAAAATAATTGCTGGTGCCGCTCACAAGCTCTGTATCCTTATGTTAATGATCGGAGATGCCTATATATGTATTTTTTTTGTACTTGCCTACTGAAATTGCCTACTGAAAGCCTCTTAGTCTTCAAACATACAAGCAAACTAATTTTTCTCACATTCAACACACTTGATTACTCTAATTTGAGATTGATTGAAGGTGCATTGTTAAATACAGTATTTAAAACATGAAAATGAGTCCACAGCACCTTCTCTGCCATTTTATATTGTAGCAACCTTAACTCAATACCTAACGACCTCATCAAAAGGTTCAGACCTTTTGGTGTAACAATTGAGGTATCCCAGTCGGGGCTAGGGTAGCCTAGTGGTTAGAGTGTTGGACTAGTAACCGGAAGGTTGCAAGTTCAAACCCCTGAGCTGACAAGGTACAAATCTGTCGTTCTGCCCCTGAACAGGCAGTTAACCCACTGTTCCTAGGCCGTCATTGAAAATAAGAATTTGTTCAGCCTGACTTAGTTAATTAAAGGTTAAAAATAGATAAAAAATTAACGAATTCACTACATTGGTATCAGAAGTGGGATGGTGCCTGTGAGGCAATCGGAGAAGTGTGTATAAGTGAAGGACATAGTATAGAGAATAGTGGGGACATAATCTCTCGTAAGAAAGGGGGTAGCATAGTGACCTTAACCCAACTATAATACCTCGTCAAGAGGTTCGGACCTCTTCGCGTAACGGTTAACGTGTTGGCTTGACAGTCACTGGACCCGAGTTCGGCTACAATATCTTCAGTATGCATTAGTGTACCGTAGTTGGAAGTTTTCTGTTGTCCTTTTAACATCACTTGCTATTAGATGTACGTCCCTGGAACACTTAATGACGTGGAACATGTCTTAGTGGATGTGGGGACAGGATACTACGTTGAAAAGGTGGGCAGAAAAGTAATTGATAACAAATTGCTAATACTCTTCATTGTACAGTTGACGCACAAGTTCACTTTGGGTAAGTAATCTGTTTTCCAGTACCAAATACATATTTTTTTATTTTAACCTTGCCCAGCTGGAGCAATACTATCTTCTAATTTCGTGTATGCTGACATGACCCAATCCTTTGCATTTATCAGGGTTGTGTTCGTGAAGGCACACTGTAGCAAAGGAAAAAGGAAAACAAGACCCATTCTGAAAGATCGTTCCTACAAGTTTCACTTGTTTTTTAAACTTTTTGTTTTGTTCAGAGAACCCAGGAGTCATTTGACTATATTTTGTTAAACTCTGCTGTTCCATATACATTTATTTGCTTGTTAGTACAATTATTTGGAAATCTGTCTGTATAATATGAGTTTGTAAGCCTCATTTGAAATATTTCTGCAGAATGTTGATGGCACAAAAGAGTTTTTCAAGCGCAAAATAGAATTCCTCACCAAGCAGATAGAGAAGGTTCAACCGGCTCTGCAGGAGAAACATGGCTTGAAACAAGGTAACACACACAAATACAAACGTTTGTCATATTTGTAATACAAGTATTTCACTTAAATGCAATATAACTTGTATTTTATTTTGCTCATCCCTTCCTATCTGTGTTTTTTGTTCTGTCTTCTAGCTGTAATTGAGGTGATGAATATTAAGATCCAACAGCTTCAGAGTCAACAGGCTTCACAGTTGGGGACCACTGAAGCCTAACCAGTCTGCTTGGGTTCTTTATGATGGGGATTTAGAGTTACTGAAAACAAATTCTGCATGAACTGTTAATTGGATGATCTAAGGTAAAAGTGAACAAAAGACAAGAATGTACTACAAATGTGTGCCAACAGTACAATGGTGAAGAGCAGCCAAGTTAGTGTTTTAACAAACACTTCCTGAAAATTTGAGTCTTACCTGGATTCAGTGTACGTTCAGTAGCCAGATTGCTATATCAATGTTGAATTTGACTAAATAGGCTTCTCTTATCACCCTCAGATTATCATTTGTGATGACATGAAATCTGCAACAGATGTTTTGAATGGAGAACATGTTAGTGCCCTCATATTACACTGTTTGTCTTTCAGATTTTGCTCAATTACTGTTTTACTGAAACATGAAACATTGTATATTTTCCATTTTGTTCAAATCCACAGATCAAAAAGAATACAATTTTAAAACTACCATAAAACAGTCCCAACGTAGTGGCGTCACTAGTTACCACAGCCACAAAGTCATAATTACAGCTAAACCCGCCTATTTGTATTATTTCTTCAAATCTGATTTTAAAAGGTCCAATGCAGCTGTTTTTATCTTGATATCAAATAGTTTGGGAGGAACAATTAAGTATCTTACTGTGATTGTTTTTCAATTAAAATGGTCAAGCAGAAACAAAAATACCTTAGTTAGAGCAATTTCGCAAGCAAGAATTTAGCTAAGACTGTCAGGGAGTGGTCTTTGTGGGGAGAGGAAAACTGAAAACTAGCTGTTATTGGCAGAGATGTTTGGAACTCTTTCTTATTGGTCTAAACTAATTTACATCCTGGTGCCAAAACGCCATCCCACCACAACCGGCTGAAATTTCAGGCGGCCTTTTCAAACAGTTTACGCTAAAAGGGCATTATATTGTGAAAAAGATATTACAATTGCCAACGTCCATAGTGTGGAAATGTGTGTGTGTGTGTGCGCGTATATACACACACAGTGAAATCATATTTGACTGCACTGAGCCTTAAACCTAACTATAACCACACTGCTAACCTTATGCCTAACCTTTTTAAATTAAGACCAAAAAGCTATTTTGACTTTGTGGCTGTGACAACCAAAACCTCCAGATAGCGTGGAGCTAGGAAGTGGAAGTATGCAGTTCACTTTTGGGTTTCTGTTTCAAAAATGCAGTATATGTAAACCTTGGCAACAGTCCAAACTCAAAGTAGACATCCCTCGGCCCCAAACCCTCAGCTCTTGAATTACGTTTTACATAGTCACATCCGAGGGTACCTTAAATGTCCCTTGCCCAAGCGAGGGAGAGTGATGATCGGAGATGCAAAGTCCTTGGTGGAAATCTTGAAATTGAGCTTAAAAACAACCAACCTACAGCTATTAAGTACCTAGCAAGCTAACGTAGCTAGCTACAGTTATAACTGGCTAGTTTGGACATTTATACCAATACATTTCAAAATTTCAAAAAACATGTGCATGAAGCTAGCTATGTTTGATAGGCTCCTCGCTACGAGACTAAGACAATTTGCCAACGGAAATCAATTTCATCTATGTATCTATACACACACACACACACAGTACCAGTCAAACGTTTGGACACACCTACTCATTCCAGAGTTTTTCTTTATTTGACTATTTTCTACATTGTAGAATAATAGTGAAGACATCAACTATGACAACACATATGGAATCATGTAGTAACCAAAAAAGTGTTAAACAAATCAAAATATATTTGAGATTCTTCAAATAGCCACCATTTGCCTTGACAGCTTTGCACACTCTTGACATTCTCTCAACCAGCTTCATGAGGTAGTCACCTGGAATCAATTTCAATTAACAGGTGTGCCTTAAGTTAATTGGTGTAATTTCTTTCCTTAATGCGTCTGAGACAATCAGTGGCGTTGTGACAAGGTAGGGGTGGTATACAGAATATAGCCCTATTTGGTAAAAGACCAAGTACATATTATAGCAAGAACAGCTCAAATAAGCAAAGAGAAACGTCAGTCCATCATCATGAAGGTCAGTCAATCCAGAAAATTCTCAAGAACTTTGAAAGTTTCTTCAAGCGGTATGATGAAACTGGCTCTCATGAGGACCGCCACAGGAAGGGAAGACCCAGAGTTTCCTCTGCTGCAGAGGATAAGTTCATTAGTTACCAGCCTAAGAAATTGTCAATGAACTGCACCTCAGATTGCAGCCCAAATAAATGCTTCACAGAGTTCAAGTAACAGACACATCTCAACATCAACTGTTCAGAGGAGACTGCGTGAATCAGGCCTTCATGGTCAAATTGCTGCAAAGAAATCACATCTAAAGGTCACCAATAAGAAGAAGAAGACTTGCTTGGGCCAAGAAACACAAGCAATGGACATTAGACCCCGGTGGAAATCTGTTCTTTGGTCTCATGAGTCCAAATGTTTGATTTTTGGTTCCAACCGCCGTGTCTTTGTGAGACGCAGAGTAGGTGAATGGATGATCTTGAAATGTTTGATTCCCACCGTGAAGCATGGATGTGGGGGTGTTTTGCTGGTGACACTGTGATATATTTAGAATTCAAGGCACACTTAACCAGCATGGCTACCACAGCATTCTGCAGCGATACGCCATCCCATCTGTTTTGCACTTAGTCATACTATCATTTGTTTTTCAACAGGACAATGACCCAAAACACACCTCCAGGATGTGGAAGGGCTATTTGACCAAGAAGGGGGGTGATGGAGTTCTGCATCCCCCTGACCTCAACCCAATTGAGATGGTGAAGGAAAAGCAGCCAACAATTGCTCAGCATATGTGGGAACTCCTTCAAGATTGTTGGAAAAGCATTCCAGGTGACCTCATGAAGCTGGTTGAGAGAATGCCAAGACTGTGCAAAGCTGTCATCAAGGCAAAGGGTGGTTACTTTGAATCTCAAACATAAAATATACTTTGAAGTGTTGAACACCTTTTTTGGTTGTTTCATAGTTGATGTCTTCACTAGTATTCTAAAATGTAGAAAATAGTAACAAAAATTAATAAATAACCCTTGAATGAGTAGGTGTGTTCAATCTTTTGACTGGTACTGTATATTTTTAAGCAAGCTAGTGTCATAATTTTGACAGACATGCCGAAATGTTGATTTAAATTTGACACTTCATATCCACCAGAGTAGGAGAAGGCTTCCTGAGTGGTGCAGTGGTCTAAGGCACTGAATCGCAGTGCTAGAGGTGTCACTGCAGACCCTGGTTCAATTCTGGGCTGTAACACAACTTTGATTGGGAGTACCATAGGGCAGCAAACAATTTGTCTGGGTTAGGGAAGCGTTTGGCCGGGGTAGGCTGTCATTGTAAATAAGAATTTAACTCAGTTGCGTAGTTAAATAAAGGTCAAACATAAAATAGAATAACACGTGACTACAGTTTGCACTGAATTGTAGGTCATATCAACCCCACAAGTGATCAAAGTTCTTCACTCACTCCCTCAAATGAAATTGGGGGCCAAGGGGGCAATGGTAGTGAATTGGACTGGCACTTAAGATGGCAATCAAACTGCATCTGGTTGCAACAGGGATTCCCCGAAAGTGGCTAGTGTAAGGGCTGAGGAGATTCAAATAAAGTGCTTGGACTGCAGCCCTTGTACCTCAGTTGTATAAACAGAGGAAGAGGAGAAGTGAGAGGGATAAACCCACAGAATGTTCACCGGATATATAAATGTGAAGCATCCGTTTGGTGTTTCCACTCACTACTAAATATGATGATGAGAGGAAGCACAGTGGCTGGCAGTGTGAGAAGCGAGATGGATTTTGGCAGACATTCTGCACATTATCTCATCGATGAAACATTTGATCTCCATACAGTTTTCTGTATTCCAAAACTAGAATCTGTAAAGACTGCCAAAGTTTAGGAGTGCAAGGGCTAATTTAGTTGTTGCACATGTGCACTTCAGAAGTAAGCGTTCCCCAACGGAAATGTGCAAATAAATTCTAGAACGTGCCAATAGGATGTCATTAGCTCATCCTAGCCTCTGCCCACCTCCTTGCTTATTCTGCCAACTATGATTAATTTGCTCCCATTGGAAACGACAGGCTCTGCTCTATCATTGGTTAGTTATACAAATATTGTACAACCTTGGCTAAAATGAATATTTTTGGGGGTCAAAATAACGGCAATTTTAATTTTGGGGGATTTCAGCTAATCCTAACTATTTTCCTAACCTTAACCCCAAAAAAAGCATGATCCATCCTAGCCATGAACGTGTAACTGCGCCCCAAATAGCTCTTCTCCAGCAGGTGGGGTTTTGTATTTTTTTCGCTCACCGAGCAAGGAGTATAGCAGTCAATGAGTTTCGAATTTGGTTAACATGAAATGGAATGGCATATAAATTTCGTAATGCTTCGGTTGTTACAAGTGTACTGATGTAAAGTATAACACGTGACATCCCGGCAGCTTTGGAGAAAAAAAGCACTTTACAGCCGAGTTGTGCCTTTTGTCCACACACCTATCTACCTTCTCATTGGCTAGAATGGTCCCACTTGATGTTGCCTCCTTCCTACTGCCTTCCATTTTAAGACTTCTCTTCTCATTGCTAGAGCGGCCACTTAAGTATGTGGTAAATATAATGGATAATCTGTGGTATGCATGTAGGAGTCTACAATCTCACTATGTCAGTATTAGAAAACACCCGATTCGACTACAATCACGTCATTAAAATGTATAAAAGTATGGGATAAGAATCCGAGCTGGAAATGAATGGGAGAGACGTATGATGCTCTGCCCAGCAGACTCTCGACCACTTGAGTTCATGTTGTCATGTTGCGTCACGCGATTGCTAAACTAGCAAATTGTCACGCAATCCCTTCTTAATAAAAGTCAGGGTATGAGTCGATAAACCAGACTATTTCCTTGAAGTACGGTATGTCACGAGTTGAAAGCTATACGATACTATAGAGAACAAGTTAATTATCTCACATCTCTGAAAATAATTGTAATGTTGTACTTCATGCTAATGTTGGGTTTTTGAGCTATCGACTTCTTGAGGGAGTGTTCTTGTCCAGAATCGCCCAGAATGCATCGCGCGACCCATTGACGATAATTGGGGAACGTACACGATGGAGTTCTTTGGCTGTTTGAAAGTTCATTCATTTCTGGCGTGCACGATGCAGTACTAGAACGTAAACCTAAATCAAGTAGTTTCGTAGTCCGTGGTTTCTCGAATAGCTAGCTAAGTTATTACATTTATTGTACAAATAATTATTTGTATTGCAAACACTAGCCTGAGTGAATCAGAGTTGCCTGGATGAAAAGTACAGTAAATGCCAATATGATAAAGGAAAACGGATGGAACATACCCCCAAATGCCCCCACGTGTATGGAGAAGCATTTGGAGTCGGCGCAGTACAGGGGAGGTAAGCAAAGTCACACAGCTAGTGTTTGATGCAGCCTTGTGTGATAGTTAGCTTCCAGACGCATGGGTATTGGAAAGGGCAAGCTAACTACCGGCACAGCACGTTGTTGTCGCTAAATAAAGTGACACAAGTCATAACCTATCGAACTTACATCATTAACAGCAAAAACACACAGTAAAGTCATGTTTATTCTATGGTAAAATTGACTGTACCACACTTTAGCAAGCTACTGTAGCTAGCAAGCTACAACTAACTTGTTATTTCTATAGTGCTTTTCATAACAATCTCAAAGCGCTTCAATGGTGCGTTACTAGTTCCTCTAACGTTATCATATTGCAAGCTAGCTGGCTAACGTTGGACATAAACTAACAATTATAGTTTGCTAGCTATGCTAAATAACCTGCCACCCTATTCTATGGCACTTCAGCACAGGCACAAGACACCATATGATTCAACTATTGACATTTTTCTATTTTCTTCCCATAGATGGCACCCTGTTGTTGGGGGCCTCCAGTCTGACAGGCAGGTGCTGGCAGGGCTCCATCTGGATCTACTGTGATCCCAAGCAGTCTCCCAACGAGGGCTTCTGTAAGGCTGGTGTCCAGACAGAGGCAGGCATCACAGAGGCAAAGTGGGTTTCAGAGAGGGGTGTCCTAGTTGCATCTGACTCTGGTATGTAGGAATGACAGTAATCATTACTAAATGCATATCATATTCTGCTGTAAATAAGGCTGGTCTAAAGTGAGGGAAATATAGTTAAAAGTACAATGATTACATTTAATTCAGGCCGACGTCATCAAGATTATTTGCGAGCTATACAAAAGTGTTGATGCAATGTGTTTTGACTGGTGTTGTAGGCGCTGTTGAGCTGTGGGAGCTATCAGAGGATGAGAGTCTGCTGGAGAAACGGTTCGCCAAACTCGAGCATGATCACATCGTTACCAGCGTGAGCCCTGCTGGGTCAAGCCATGCCATCAGCGGCAGTATGGACAACCGGTCAGTAGGGGGCAGTCTCTATTTGTGTCATTTTTTTTTTGATGTTGAGTGAGAGGTTATTTAATTGGCACTACTCTCCCAGGGCCCTCACCTCCTTCATGTAGGCTCTCATCATTGTAGGTAATAACACCTATAACTATTGTCATCTGCAAACTTGATGATTGCGTTGGAGGCATGTGTGGCCACAGTCATGGGTGAACAGGGAGTACAGGAGAGGGCTGTGCACACACCCTTGTGGGGCCCCTTTGTTGAGGATCAGCAAAGTGGTGTTGTATCGTACTTTGACCACCTGGGGGTGGCCCGTCAGGAAGTCGCACAGGGCGGGGTTCAGACCCAGGGCCCTGAGCTTAATGATGAGCTTGGAGGGTACTATGCTGTTGTGTTGAAGGCTGAGCTAAAGTCAATGAACAGCATTCTTACATGGGTATTCCTCTTGTCCAGATGGGATAGAGCAGTGTTCAGTGCGACAGCGATTGCATCGTCTGGATCTATTGGGGCGATATGCAAATTGAAGTGGGTCTAAGATGTAAGGTAGAGGTGATATGATCCTTAACTAGCCTCTCAAAGCACTTCATGATGACAAGTGAGTGCTATGGCGTAATAGTAATTTAGTTCAGTTTTTGTTGCTGTACACAAGAAAGCAATGGTGGACATCTTGAAGCATGTGGGGACAGCAGACTGGAATAGGGAGATTGAAAGTGCATGCCCTGAGGACGCAGCTAGGGATGCCGCATGGGCCGGCAGCCTTGCGAGGGTTAGCATATTTAAATGTCTTACTCACGTCAGCCATGGAGAACCAGAGCACACAGTCCTTGGGAGTGGGCCGTGTCTGTTGCAATATGTCCTCAAAGCGGGCGGCGATGTTTAGCTTGTCCTGGAGCAAGACGTCGGTGTACGACGTAGCTGGTTTTCCCTTTGTAATCTGTGATTGTCTGTAGACCCTGCCACATATGAGCCATTTGAATTGCGAACCCACTCTCTCTACTGACATTTTAGTAGTGGTTAGAGAGCTGGACTAGTAACCGGAAGGTTGCAAGTTCAAACTCCCGAGCAAGTTCAAACCCCCAAGCCGACAAGGTACAAATCTGTCGTTCTGCCCCTGAACAGGCAGTTAACCCACTGTTCCTAGGCCGTTGAAAATAAGAATTTGTTCTTAACTGACTTGCCTGGTTAAATAAAGGTTAAAAAAAAAATCACCATACCATGGTTAAAAGCAGTGGTTTTGTGCTTTCAGTTTTGCACAAATGCTGCTATCTATCCATGCTTCTGATTTGGGTTTTAATAGTCAGTGGGAACAACATCCGCTATACACTTACTGATGAACTCGATCACTTGTGTCGCAGAACACATCCCAGTCCGCGTGATCACAATCTTGAAGCGTGGATTCCGATTGGTCAGACCAGCTTTGAATAGTCCTTAGCACGGGTACTTCCTGTGAGTTTCTGCCAATAGGAAGGGAAAAGCAAAATGGAGTCGCTCTGATTTACCGAAAGGAGGGTGGAGGAGGGCCTCGTAGGTACTCCAGAAGTTGGAGTAGCAGTGGTCGCATGTTTTAGCACCGCGAGTACTACAATCAATGTGTTGATAGAACTTCGGTAGCGTTTTCCTCAAATTTGCTTTAATATCCCCAGCAAGAACATGCGACTTCAGGATATGTGGTTTCCAGTTTGCATAAAGTCCAATGTAGTACCTTGAGGGCAGTCGTATCGACTTGAGGGAGAATATACATGGCTGTGACTATAACTGAAGAGAATTCTCTTGGGGGGGGGGTACGTTCAGCAATTTCGGTATTCTATGTTGTGTGAACAAAAGGACTTGAGTTTCTGTATGTTATCACAATCGCACCATGCGTAGTTAATCATGAAACATACACCCCTGTCTGCCTTCTTCCCAGACTTCTTTAATCCTGTCTGCGCGATGTACTGAGAACCCAACTGGCTGTATGGATGGGGACAGTATATTTGGCAAGAGCATGGTTCCGTGAAACAGTATGTTAGTCCCTGATGTCTCTCTGGAAGGAGAGCCTTGCCCTGAGCTTGTCTACTTTAATGTCCAGAAACTCGAGTACAGGCCTTTGTGTAATGCTCATTCCTTCGACGATCAGCGCAAATCCGACAACACCCCTGGTGAGAGACAACTGTGACTCGTCAGTGAAGAGCACTTTTTGCCTGTCTTGTCCAGCCACTGTGGTTTTGTGCCCATAGGCTGCGTTGTTGCCGATGATGTCTGGTGAGTACCTGCCTTACAACAGGCCCACAAGCCGTCAATCCAGCCTATTGAGGACAGTCTGAGCACTGATGGAGGGATTGTGCATTCCTGGTTTAACTTGGGCAGTTGTTGCCATTCTGTACCTGTCCCGCAGGTGTGATGTTCGGATGTACTGATCCTGTGCAGGTGTTACACGTAGTCTGCCCCCGCGAGGATGATCAGCTGTCCGTCCTGTCTCCGTGTAGCGTTGTCTTAGGCATCTCACAGTATGGACATTGTAATTTATTGCCCTGGCCACATCTGCAGTCCTCATGCCTCCTTGCAGCATGCCTAAGGCACGTTCACGCAGATGAGCAGGGACCCTGGGCATCTTTCTTTTGGTGTTTCAGTAGAGAGGCCTCTAGTGTCCTAAGTTTTCATAACCGTGACCTTAATTTACTACTGTCTAAGCTGGTAGTGTCTTAATGACCGTTCCACTGGTGCATGTTTATTAATTGTTTATTCATTGAACAAGCATGGGAAATGGGCAACATCAAATTGATCAGAAATAGTGTTGACATTGCTAATGTTTTAAATGACTATTGTAGCTGGAAATGGCTGATTTAATCCATGTAACGTTTAAAAATTTAAAAAATCTACATAGGTGTACAGAGGCCTATTATCAACAACCATTACTCCTGTGTTCCAGTGGCACATTGTTAGCTAATTCAAGTTTATAATTTTAAAAGGATAATTGATCATTAGAAACCCATTTGTAATTGTTAGCACAGCTGAAAACTTTTGCGCTGACTAAAGAAGTAATAAAACTGGCCTCCTTTAGACCAATTGAGTACCTGGAGCATCCGCATTTGTGGGTTCGATTTACAGGCTCAGAATGGCCATAAACAAAACTTTCTTCTGAAACTCGTCAGACTATTCCTTTTCTGTGTAATGAGAAAGAAACTGAAGATCACGCACAACGCTGTATACTACTACCTTCACAGAACAGCGCAAACTGACTAACCAGAATAGAAAGAGTGGGAAGCCCCAGGGCACAACTGAGCAAGAGGACAAGTACACAAAAAAATATATATATATATATATATTTCACCTTTATTTAACCATGTAAGCTAGTTGAGAACAAGTTCTCATTTACAACTGCGACCTGGCCAAGATAAAGCATAGCAGTGTGAACAGACAACAGTTACACATGGAGTAAACAATAAACAAGTCAATAACACAGTAGGGGGGAAAATAGTGTATATACATTGTGTGTAAAAGGCGTGAGGGGGTAGGCGAATAATTACAATTTAGCAGATTACCACTGGAGTGGTAAATGATCAGTTGGTCATGTGCAGGTAGAGATACTGGTGTGCAAAAGAGCAGAAAAGTAAATAAATAAAAACAGTATGGGGATGAGGTAAGTAAATTGGGTGTGCTATTTACCAATGGACTATGTACAGCTGCAGTGATCGATTAGCTGCTCAGATAGCAGATGTTTAAAGTTCAGCAAAAAACAAACCACCTTTTTTCCCCCTATTTGTTCCAGTCACAGGCAGCAGAGAACTGGAAGGAAAGGCGGCCAAATGAGGTGTTTGCTTTAGGGATGATCTTTGAGATACACCTGCTGGAGCGCGTGCTATGGGTGGGTGTTGCCATCGTGACCAGTGAACTGAGATAAGGCGGAGCTTTACCTAGCATGGACTTGTAGATGACCTGGAACCAGTAGGTCTGGCGACGAATATGTAGCGAGGGCCAGCTGACTTGGGCATACAGGTCGCAGTGGTGGGTGGAATAAGGTGCTTTAGTAACAAAACGGATGGCACTGTGATAAACTGCATCCAGTTTGCTGAGTAGAGTATTGGAAGCTATTTTGTAGATGACATCGCCGAAGTCGAGGATCAGTAGGATAGTCAGTTTTACTAGGGTAAGTTTGGTGGCGTGAGTGAAGGAGGCTTTGTTGCGAAATAGAAAGCCGACTCTAGATTTGATTTAAGATTGGAGATGTTTGATATGAGTCTGGAAGGAGAGTTTACGGTCTAGCCAGACACCTAGGTACTTATACTAGGTCGGAACCATCCTCGGTAGGAATGCTAGTCCGGCGTGCGGGTGCAGGCAGCGAACGGTTGAAAAGCATGCATTTGGTTTTACTAGCGTTTAAGAGCAGTTGGAGGCCACGGAAGGAGTGTTGAATGGCATTGAAGCTCATTTGGAGGTTAGATGGCAGTGTCCAAGGAAGGGCCAGGGGTATACAGAATGGTGTCGTCTGCGTAGAGGTGGATCAGGGAATCGCCCGCAGCAAGAGCAACATCATTGATATTTATAGAGAAAAGAGTCGTCCTGATATTTGAACCCTGTGGCACCCCATAGAGACTGCCAGAGGACCGGACAACATGCCCTCCGATTTGACACACTGAACTCTGTCTGCGAAGTAGTTGGTGAACCAGGCAATGCAGTCATTAGAAAAACCAAGGCTGCGGAGTCTGCCGATAAGAATATGATGATTGACAGAGTCGAAGCTTTGGCCAGGTCGATGAAGACGGCTGCACAGTACTGTCTTTTTATGGATGGCGGTTATGATATCGTTTACAGAGCTGTTGGCCGAGGTTTGAGTAGCCAGGAGGAAGGCATGGCCAGCCGTTGAGAAATGCTTGTTGAAGTTTTCGATTATCATGGATTTATCGGTGGTGACCGTGTTACCTAGCCTCAGTGCATTTGGCAGCTGGGAGGAGGTGATCTTGTTCTCTATGGACTTGTGTCCCAAAACTTTTTGGCGTTAGAGCTACAGGTTGTACATTTCTGTTAGGAAAGCAAAGGCTTGCTTTTTCAAACTTCCCTGAACAGTTGCATATCGCAGGGACTATTCGATGCGATTGCAGTCCGCCACAGGATGTTTTTTTTCTGTTCAAGGGCAGTCGGGTCTGGAGTGAACCAAGGGCTATATCTGTTCTTAGTTCTACAATTTTTGAACGGGGCATGCTTATTTAAGATGGTGAGGAAATTACTTTTAAAGAACGACCAGGCATCCTCGACTGACGGGATGAGGTCAATGTCCTTCCAAGATACCTGCGCCAGGTCGATTAGAAAGCCCTGCTCGCATAAGTGTTTTAGGGAACATATGACCGTGATGAGGGGTGGACGTTTGACCGCGGACTTATTACGGATGCAGGCAATGAGGTAGTGATCGCTGAGATCCTGATTGAAAACAGCAGATGTGTATTTGGAGGGCAAGTTGGTCAGGATAATATCTGAGGATGCCCGTGTTTACGGATTTAGGGTTGTACCTGGTGGTTTCCTTGATAATTTGTGAGATTGAGGGCATCTAGCTTAGATTGTAGGACTGCTGGGGTGTTAAGCATATCCCAGTTTAGGTCACCTAACAGAATGAACTCTGAAGATGGATGGGGAGCAATCAATTAACATATGGTGTCCAAGGCACCGCTGGGAGCTGAGGGGGTCTATAACATGCGGCAACAGTGAGAGACTTATTTCTGGAGAGATTCATTTTTTAAATTAGAAGCTCGACCTGTTTGGGCATAGACCTGGAAAGTATGACAGACCTTTGCACGCTATCTCTGCAGTAGATTGCAACTCCTCCCGCTTTGGCAGTTCTATCTTGATAGAAAAGGTTGAAGTTGGGTATGGAAGTCCCAGAATCTTTGGTGGCCACCTTAAATCAGGATTCAGACACGGCAAGGACATCGGGGTTGGCGGAGTGTGCTAAAGCAATGAGTAAAACAAACCTAGGGAGGAGGCTTTTGATGTTAACATGCATGAAACCAATGCTTTTTTGAAAGAGAAGTCAACAAATGAGAGTGCCTGGGTTAGCCTCCACATCACCAGAGGAACAGAGGAGGAGTCTGAGGCTACGGCTAAAGGCTAGCAAAACTGGTCGTCTGGTGCGTTGGGGTCAGAGAATAAAGGAGCAGATTTCTGGGTGTGGTAGTATAGATTCAGGGCATAATGTGCAGACAAGTATGGTGGGGTGCGAGTACAGTGGAGGTAAGCCGAGGCACTGAGTGATAAGAGGTTGCATCTCTGGATATGCTGTTTATACTGGGTGAGTTTACCGCATGTGGGAGATGGGACTACGGAGGTATGTATCTAAGGCATGTACAGTGAGACGAGGGGCTCCACAGTAAACTAAAACAATAATATCCTAAACTGTATACAAGGCATATTGACATTTGAGACATAAAGCAATCACGTGTTGATTGGGAGAGCGAGCTAAGTCAACAATGGGTAAGACAACAGCTAATCAGCTAAGTCAACAACAACAGGTAAAATGGCGATGAACAAAGTGGAGTACCGTGATAAATGAACAGTCCAGCAGGCATCAGCTATGTAGCCATGTGATCATAGGCTCCAGTGTACAGCAATGGATGAAACAGGGAAGCCGCTAGGTAGTTACTACGCTAGCACGCGGGAGACACAGCGTTTAAAGTTAGCAGTCCGGGGTAAGTAAAAGCGTCTCTTCCGTCGTCCAGCAAAGGCCGGTTGAAGGCACAGCTGATGTAATTACGTCTGCGTACCAGTCGTGGTGGTACAGCGGGGCGCTGTGTCGACTAAGGGTCTGGCCAGATGGCGAAAGAGGTACTGTAGTTGTGGGAATTTCTTTGTGGGAATAGCTGGCTACTTCTTGATGAAAGTTTTAGCTATAGGGTCTATGATAAAAATGCGGATTCGTGTCACAATGAGTGAGGCGGATTACCGGAAGGTATATAAAATACAAAAAGTAAACGAGAGGACAACAAACCACGTCTGCACTGCTACGCCATCTTGGTGTCTAGTTTGAGAAACCGATGCCTCAAGTCCTCAACTGGCAGCTTCATTAAATAGTACCTGCAAAACACCCGTCTCAACGTCAACAATGAAGTGGCGACTCAGATGCTGGTTTTCTAGGCAGAAAAGGTCATGTATGCAAACAATAGACCATAATTGATTTTTGGCCCAATAGGCCTGGCATATTCCCACTTTCAAATACTTTTTCTGTTTTGATTGGGTAATTTTTCCTAACAACCTTTTAGGGCTACCTATAGAACAATGAAACTTGCCTGGCAAGAGTGGCCAAAAGGGTGTTTAGTGTCCCCAGTGGCTCTGCAAGTGTGGAGAGTCTTTTCTCCGCTGCTGGCCGGCTCTCCAGTCACCATCGCGTGAGCCTGAAGCCCCAGACTGGCCAAACTCGTGTTTCTAAAAATGAGACTTTTTTTTTAGTTTGACTTAAAAGGAAATACAAATTAATCACAGCCTATGTGCTGTTTATAGACTAATGATTTATTTCAACATGTTTAAATGCTGAGCACTTTGTCCCTACCAGCCTATTGTGTCATACTCCAATGCTTCACAATTTATTCCTTTGTAGGCTATAGCCTTGAAATAATGAAAATATAGCCTACATTCATTTTCGTTCCTTGGGCTCCCTGTCTGGCTCCTGACATATTTAGTATTTTCTGTTTAATGACATGTATCCTATTTGAAATTAGTTCTTCTTACATTCACCTTTTCATGTTTATTAAAATACTTTTGATTAATCATATGGTTTGGGTTCTATACTTCAAAAACCAAATGTTAAGTCCAAGTAGTTAAAAAATAAATTGGTGTTGGTTCAATTGTGATTTTAATGAATGGAGCGAATTTGGGGCAGCAGTTTGTTTTCCTGTGAGCGGGAGTTGGAAAGGTGGAGCGCCTGAGCGGTGTGCAAGCAACGCTCCTTGAGTGATGAGCGGGATGTCAGACCGCTCAACTCCGCTCACATACTCTGGTCTCGTGCAAATTTTGGATTACTGGCATGACAGACCTAGGCCCTCTGTGTAACTGGCCTGGCTGTGAGTCTATTTTGACAGCTGCAGGTAATGGGAGTGTTGTAGCTTGGTTTGCATTTCCTGGTGTAGATATAATTTTAAAGCTGTCAAAGCCCTAAGACTTGCTCAGTTCTTTCTCTTTTCTGCCTGCTGCAGAATCAAAGTCTGGGACCTTATTCAGGGTGAAGTGGTCAGCACATATAATGGTAAGGAAACTATACCTCATCTCTGTATTTTGAGCTGCACTATGGTGAACATGTCAGTGGCAGTTTCTCATGTTTCTATAGCTTGTCTATTTAACTGGATCGGTCACCTGTTCCACAGCTCACTCGAAGCCAGTCACTTGTGTGTCCTGCAATCCATCCGATGACTCCCTCTTCCTCTCATGTGGCCAGGTAAGAGCCAATACTAATTAGAGGGTTGTCTGTTTTAATCGGTTCAGTTTGGAATATGGCTTTTCTATTGTGTGCTATGAAATATGAAGCTAGATACAGTAAGTTGTAACTTACTGAAAGGAGAACATTGTTCTTGTATGAACTTGTTAATGCACGGTCTCCTCTCATTGATGTCTCTCTCCATTCCCCTTCCCTCAGGATGGTCGTTTGTTGCTTTGGGACAGGAGGAAACCCACCAAACCAGCCTCTAGATTAGGTGAATAGAACCACTCTGAACTTCAGTCAGCTAGGCAGCAGGATTTTCACACGGCCGAGATGCATAGTCTTCTGTTGCCAATGGATTGACGGTGACAATTTATCTTGGCTTGTTTGTGGTTTTTAGGTAGCCTTGGATTCTGTTGTCGAAGTGTATATCCTTGAGTAACCCAATCTTATGAATTCTGATACATGCAGGGCGGGTCACTGCAGTAGGAACTTAGAACAACATGTTGAAAAACAGGGTTATTTGGAAAATGTGGTATAATTTTCCTAATGTATAAAAATGTTCCAGTGACCCTAGTAATTTCAATAATTGTGTGTTGGGACAATTGTGTGTTTTGTAAATATCCACTTCAAAAGTATCTAGACATCTACAGCACACCAATTACCCATTTGTTGTGTTCAAAGTGCACATGCAATACATGTAAAGTGTGGAAATCAGAAACATGTACATGGTCAGGTGTGCCCAACCATGTTGTCCAGTGCATGTTGGTGATTTCCCAGCTGACTTTGGAGATTTTATCTTGTCTCAGACGTAGAGCCCAGCTGTTGTCCTACATCAGTAGCCTGGCATCCCCACCACAGGACCACAATCGCCTACGGTAAGGACCAGTGCTACATTTCCCATGATGCATAGTGGTCCAAGCACATTGTTTTCAATGATTGATCTGCCAAGCTTTAATGATATGTTTGTTGAGAATGGCGTTTGTGTTGATTTAGGTGACGAGCTGGGACGAGTGACACTGAAGGACTTTCAGGGAGCAGAGCCTGGCCAGACACAGAGCACCCACAGCCGCAGGGTCTCCGGCCTAGCCTTCTCATCACACAGGTAAACACCAATTCGCACATCTACAGCAGTCAATGGTTTGTCAGACTAAACTAACACAATGATCTCTTACCTTCCAACACAGTGCCCCCTTGCTTGCCTCAATCAGTGATGACTGCACTGTTGCTGTGATGAACTCTGCGCTTAAGGAAACGTAAGTGTCGATGTATGGGCTGTTTACAATTGCTCCCTAGTTCATCCTTTTGGCTTGTTAACTCAAGCTATGAAATAAAATTGTGAAAATGTATTTGTACCCAGTCTCTTAAACATGTGGCTCTACTGCTCCACTCCAGGTTGAGAGACAAGAGGCACCAGGACTTTGTTCGGGGTGTCTGCTGGGCCCCTGGCGGTTCTGACACACTGACCACTGTGGGCTGGGACCACCAGGTCTTCCACCACGTCATGGGACAGGATGGACCCGCCACTGGAAACTCCACGTCCCCACTGTAGACCCACCACCCAGCCTGGGTCAGGAGATGGGGGGGTGTAAAAGTATGTTTTTGTGGGGGAGAATTTAAGGGTTTGGCACGAGGGTAGAACTTGTCAACACCGGAACGAAGATGGTTTTTCTAGTCTAAGTACCCCTTGCCATGGTGGGTTATCTTTTCAACTGATTTGTTAAATCATGTGTGAAGGTAGTCGGTGATAAACAAAGTAAATTGGGATGTTTTTCGCAACAACTGAGTGATTTGAGAGGCTACACATTTCTGCTGTTTTGGCCCAGCAGTGATCAAGTTGTAGCAGCGTGAAGCGCACATGTGCCTACATTTTTGGAGAGTGCAGTCTTGCGTTGCATATTTTCTGTTCATGGCAACGTCATATGCTGAGTCTGTTTTAAGGTGTATGTTAACCACGTTTTGGACATCACCTTTGTTTTGCAGTTTGTAGGGACATGAACAGATGGCTTGGTGTCCAGTTATGAGGGGTACTTTTAGACTTGGATTTTGGAATTCTGGCAATGGTAATCTTTAATCTAATGAACCCATCTGATCACGCTTATTCTCCAGTGAGTCCAACCCCATGTAACCTTTGTTTACCCACCCTGGGGGTGCTGTATTACGTGGCTTGTTAGCCAGTCTGAGAAGTGGGAGCCACTGGCTCATTGGATAGCAAGATTGTGGGTTAATTGGACTCAATTAAACTGGCTCATCCAAGCATTCTGAAATCACACTAGACTAGAATTGACATGGTTCAAGTTGTAACCATAATCAATACCATGGGTAATTTGTTTTCTAAATTAATCATTTCTGTAAATGTGTAAAGTTCTAACTTCACTACATGGCTTATTTGTCCCAATGTGATTCCATATTCTTCCCCCCTTGGCATTTTCTTTTGTTTAGATGGTCTCGTCTCATGTGTGCCAGAAACAAAGTACACTACATGTCTGGTGTTGCTTTTTGGAAGTCCGAGCAGAGTTACTTAACTGAATCTACTTGTTTTTCCATCCTTGAATAAAGTATGTCTGAATACTGTATAGTCATGAGTTGCTGTTGGTTTTCCGAGCACTTGAATCTTACTGAACTTTAGACCTCTGTAGGAAATTATTCTCAGACAATTTGGTAGAAACTAATTAGTAACTTTACTACATTTTTAATATCACAGGTAAATAATAATACAAAATAGTGGCCTGTGCCCTGACCTTTGTACTGGTATATTTGGCATAATTCAATGTTTAAAACCAGAAATCCAGGGAAGGCAATCCAGGGTAATTATAGTTTCAATTGTTTCTGAAGGTGGTGGCTTTTGTGCCAAATCATTCTAAAAGGACTTGGAACATGCCAAAGTTTACCAAAAATCAGATGGTCATGTCAACTTACACTCCTGTCAGGAGATATCAACAGCCTTGATACATCATGGTTTAACTACATTAAAAACAATATTTATTTTTGTATAAATGAGCAGCTTTAGTAATGACAGACACTAAAGTAGCGTGCAGGGGCATACCTCCATATTTATTTGAACTGTTTAAGTCACTCCTGGTGACTTAAGAACATTCTACTCTAAAATGAATCAATTAAATTGACACCATCTGAAATATAATTTTCAGGCAAGGTTTTCCACTCAATTGTCCAGTGTTTGATCGCGTGCCCACTGGACCTGCTTTAGCTGATACGAGTGGAACCCGGTGTGGTCGTCTGCTACTATAAGGACAGACTAGTTGTGCGTCCTGAGATGCTGTTTTGCACACCACTGTTGTACTGTGCCGTTATTTGCCTGTTTGTGTCCTGCCTGTTAACTTTCATGATTCTTGCCACTCTCCTCCGACCTCTCAACGACCTGTCTTCGCCCACGGGACTGCTGCTGACTGGATCTGTTTTTGTTTAACGCACTTCCCAGTAAACCATAGACACTCGTGTATGAAATGCCCAGGAGGCTGGCTGTTTCTGATATAGTGGAACCGGTGCACCTGTCACTGACAATCATACCTCGCTCATAGTTGCTTAGGTCACTCATTCTGCCCATTCTAATGTTCAGTTATATAACAAACCACGGCCGCTTGACTGTCTGTAGGAGCAAACTATTTTTGTTAATGGGGCTGGTGTACCTAATAAACTGACCACTGTAGGTTCTACAGACCATGGAGACCATATTACTTCTCCTGTCCTTATGTGGTAAATGGCTGACATCGGTTTTGCTTCTATTTAGTCCTCCATTGTATGGAACATATCTTGCTCACCTGACTGAAGTAGAAGATCAAAAGATAAACAGTTTACATAGTTGTTGCACCCTTAAGTATAATATAGTGAACAATATACATTTGTTCTTAATGTATTGTAGTAGACTAGTTCAATTCCCTTTATGCTCTAAAAATATACAGGTACTATGACACAATGGAAACATAAGCAAAAACAATCTGTACACATCCGTATAGTAATTCTTCAAGACATTTATAAAAATGTCCTTATACATGACATTCAGTGTATATTAAGGCTGGCAAATTACAGCTCCTATTTTTAAAACAGCCTCACAATCTGCTTTGAATCTTAGGTAAAAAAATAAGGCAATGTGTACTAGCACTGATTTAAACCGTAGCAGTCAGATACTGTTGAAAGCTGTTCCAACAGTCCACTCACTCTATACTTTGGCACCTGGACAAGAAGCTATTTGACCCCACCTCTGGGGGGCAGGTTTATGTGCTGTGGTACAGCAAAACCTTTTCTAGACAAATGCTTAGCACCTTGTATTTTCTCCAGGGGCTTGGTGAAAACATCCTTGGCATACATGCTTAGTGTTTTATTGGAAATATCAATTTTTAGCAGTATTTAAGGTGATCTCTTTCCATTGTCCTTGCTCTTGACAGGGGCTGTATGGTACAGTATGTGGTATCATTGAGTTGGATCGTCATTTGCTGACAACGGTGACTGGTTGTTTGGTTCCGGGTTGTACCATGAAAGTCATGCCATGCGCCTGCTTTGACCGTGGCCCATTGCTAAAAAGTAGAGGAATAAATAATTAACATTTAAACACATCAGGTTGATCTAGTTGCATTTAGCAATATTTTTTAATACTTCTAGCTAACATTATTTACTATGAGTCAAAACATGCAATTAGGGACACTACTAGACAAACCGAAACTAAGTCCAACTAGTCACAACACCCTAATCTTAAACCAACTTTTTTGTCAAAAAGCCAAGCGGACAGAGAGCAAGTCCTACCTTGTGGGAACTCTTGATGGCTCTGACAAACCCTGACCTTTCATGGCCATTTTTGTGTCTAGCTCCTTCATGTCAAGTCCTTGTGTTATGGCTGGCACAGTGGCACTCTTGCTCTTTGCAGTGATAACAGAGTTTTTCATGGTGACTCTGGGGACAACCGGGAACTTGGTCTCCTCATCAGACAAGGGAGACCCCCAGTCATCAGAGTCTGTTTCCTTCATGGCCAGCATTTTGTTGTCCATTTTGCAGTCCATCTCTAGCATCTTCTTCTGCAGGATGCTCTGGAGTGTGGCCTGGCTGGCTGAGAGGGCCTGGGTGGGAGGCGGCTTGGGTTTGATCTGAACAGGCAGTTTGGGTTTGATCTCCATGACAGGAGGTGGGAATTTGGGAGGGCTTGGAGATTTAGGTTTTGGAGGGGGATGCGAGGGAGTTTTGACGGGAAGAACAGGGTTGGCAGTAGAGGACAGGACTGGAAGGACAGGGCTGGGAGTGGGAGGCAGGACCTTCTTCAATGGAGGGTCAGGTGGAGGTGAGCTGGGAGGAGAGTCCATGACATCATGGTCATCAAATTCGGGAGGGGGAGGGAGTAATGGCATGCATAGGTTCTCGTCATCCCTGACAAGGCTAGAGGGTGAATCAATCCTCTGCTCTCCACTTTGCTTCTCCACGGCTAGACTGCTGGAGGATGAGGACCTAGAGGTGGGCAGAATCCTTTTAACTACTGGATTTGCAATTGGCCCCTTCACCGCTGACTCAATATTCTGGGGTTTTGCTGGAATCTGGATTACCACTGTGGCCTCCAGTGGGAGCACAGACTGTGGTTTATGTTGTGAGGTTACAGAAGTGAATGAGGTGGCCCTAGGGATGACGGTGAAAGAATTGGGATTGCATTCACTGTGCTGGATGCTGGCTAATGGCTCATTACTCTTCGTGCTGTTTTCAAGGGAAATACTGGACCTGTGCCTCTCTCGCTCTTTAGCCGCCATGAGAAGAGCCAGGGGGGAAGCGGCAGGACCGTCCCTCATCCCAGTGACATCACTGGCCTTCAGGTTGCGTAGTTTACTGTCCAGCATAGGACTGAACTTGTTATTCCGGCCTGGAGACGCTTCCTGCTTGACCTGGCTAGCCTCTGTGTTTACAGGGGCAGTGACCACCTTCTGGAGCTTGGGTGACATTTTAGGGGGCGCTACGGCACGTTTATTCATACCCTGTTGTGCTGATAAAGACAAAGGCTCCACTTCCTCCCAAGTCTCGGGTGGGGTGGGTTGGCCTGGAAGGGTGGCTTGCAAGTTTTCCTTTAAGTCCTGCAGGTCTTGCTCCAGCCGCATACCCAAGCTATTTCTCTGGGCTGGCTTACCTGGTGGTGCCACAGAGGGGTCTTTCCCATTGACCTGGAGGAGTAGGATCTGCTTGGGCCTATTGTCACGGTCCAACTGTCTACCCAGAATGCCAGTCTTAGGAACACTGTAGAGCTTAGCTGTGTTCTGGGGGTTGAAGCTGGAGGCTGTCGGGGTCTGTACTGGGGAAGCTTGGGCTGGAACCTGGGAGGCTTCGTCCATGCTGTGGATGGAGGACAGCCTTGTTGGCTTTGGAGGCAGGGTCTTCAGGGCTTTCAGAGCAGCTTGTCTCATGTCTATAGGGGGCTGTGGAGGGGCAAACTTTGGGGGCTCAGTAAAATCAGGGACTGGTGTTGGTGTAGAAATGGACAAAGATGAACTAGAAGCACTGGAAGAAGTTGACGGGGGCTTCGGGGGGCGCATTAGTGGAGGTTTCAGGGAGGTGAAATCCTCGTACTCTTTAGACAGAACCACTGATGGAGGTTTTGGAGGGGGCATGGAGGGAGGGTGAAGGGAGTCCAAATCACCCAAGAAATCTGGTGGGGGAGGGATGAACATGGGTGGGGGGGGTGGGGGTGCCATTGTAGGGGAGGTGGAATAAATATCTCCCCATCCACCAAATCGGGCACAGATATAGCTGATCCATTGGAAAACCGATCAGCATTTACTATAAAGAGAGAACTACCATCAGACAAGTGTTTTATTGATTTAACTTGTCAAAATAAATGATTTTACTTTTAGTTCTGTTGGCCTGATTTATGGTGAAACTGATTAAATTACATTTGATCTGTACCCTCCCACTCTGCAAACATGCTTGTGAATGGCTGCTTGGATATTTGTAGTGTTCTTGTGCAAGATCTTAGACAAACATTTACAGTGCTTCCAGAAAGCATTCATATCCCTTCACTTATTCTACATTTATTTGTGTTTTCTCTCACCATCTACACCCAATACCCAATAATTAAAGTGAAAACATGTTTGTTTTTTTAAATGACAATTAAATAACTCATGTACAATACCAGTCAAAAGTTGACACGCCTACTCATTCAAGGGTTTTCTTTATTTTCTACATTGTAGAATAATAGTTGATGTCTATGAAATAACACACATGGAATCATGTATTAGCCAAAACAGTGTTAAACAAATCAAAATATATTTTATATTCTTCAAAGTAGCCACCCTTTGCCTTGACAGCTTTGCACTCTCTTGGCATTTTCTCAACCAGCTTCACCTGGAATGCTTTTCCATCCGTCTTGAAGAAGTTCCACATATGCTGAGCACTTGTTGGCTGCTTTTCCTTCACTCTGCGGTCCAACTCATCCCAAACCATCTCAATTGGGTTGAGGTCGGGTAATTGTGGAGGGAAGGTCATCTGATTCAGCACTCCATCACTCTCCTTCTTGGTCAAATAGCCCTTACACAGCCTGGAGGTGTGTTTTGGGTCATTGTCCTGTTGAAAAACAAATGATAGTCCCACTAACCGCAAACCAGAGATGGTATCATTGCAGAATGCCATGGTAGCCATGCTGGTTAAGTGTGCCTTGAATTCTAAATAAATCACTGACAATGTCCCACTAAGTGCAAACCAGATGGGATGGCGTATCCCTGCAGAATGCTGTGGTAGCCATGCTGGTTAAGTGTGCCTTGAATTCTAAAAAATAAATCTGTGTCACCAACAAAGCAACATCACACCACCTCCATGCTTCATGGTAGGAACCACACATGTGGAGATCAACCTTTCACCTACTCTGCGTCTCACAAAGACATGGCGGTTGGACTCATCAGACCAAAGGACAGATTTCCACCGGTCTAATGTCCTTTCCTCGTGTTTCTTGGCCCAAGCAAGTATTTTTATTGGTTTCCTGTAGTAGTGTTTTTTTTTTGCAGCAGCAATTTGACCACAAAGACCTGATTTACACAGTCTCCTCTGAAAAGTTGCTGTTGAGATGTGTGTTACTTGAACTCTGAAGCATTTATTTGGGCAATCTGAGGTGCAGTTAACTCTAATGAAGTTATCCTCTGCAGCAGAGGTAACTCTGGGTCTTCCTTTCCCGTGGCGGTCCTCATGAGAGCCAGTTTGATCATAGCGCTTGATGGTTTTTGCGACTTCTTAATTTTCTGGATTGACTGACCTTCATGTCTTAAAGTAACGATGGGCTGTCGTTTCGCTTTTATTTGAGCTGTTCTTGCCATCATATGGATGTCACGTCTACTCATGCTCCCCTCTCCGGCATTCAACGTCGCCATCAATACGCGCACCTCATGATGAGGCACACCTGAACTCCTCACTCATTAACTTCCCTATATCTGCCACTCACTTAGGGTTATTCCCCAGGCAGTATTGATGTTGTTTCATGTCCGTACGCTCCTCTTTTATTGTTTCGTTTATTATTAAACTCGCCACCTGCACTTGCTTCCCGACTCAGTGTCTACGTTGCAATGGACTTGGTCTTTTACCAATTAGGCTATATTCTGTATACCACCCCTACCTTGTCACAACTCAACTGATTGGCTCCAATGCATTAAGAAGGAAAGAACTTTAAACAAGGCAGACCTGTTAATTGAAATGCATTCCAGGTTCCACCTCATGAAGTTGGTTGAGAGAATGCCAAGAGTGTGCAAAGCTGTCATCAAGGCAAAGGGTGGCAACTTTGAAGACTCTCAAATAACATATTTTGATTTAACACTTTTTTGGTGACTACATGATTCCATATGTGTTATTTCATAGTTTTGATGTCTTCACTATTATTCTACAATTTAGAAAATAGTAATAAACTTTTTTTTTTTTTTTTTACATGAATAGGTGTCCACTTTTGACTGGTACTGTATATTTAAGCCCTTTATGAAAACAGAGTTGCTTTGAGTTTGTGCCTAAATTTGATCAATCAACTGAATCTAAAACCAGCACTACGGCTTAAGTTCATAGAAATGTAAATGATTTAGCTGCACAGCTTAACTCTGGTAAACACGGAGACTTGGGAGACCCTCACCTGCCCCATTGATCTTTGGACTGTTGAAAGGGGGGAGGACAGGAACTTTGGGTGTTGGGACAGCAAACCCTTGCACAACATCAGAGGAGGACTGTGGGAAACAAGGACAAACGCCATCAGACGGTTGACATTTCACCCTGGTGTCAGTTTAGAGATTCACTGTTGAGATTGTAAGAGGAACTGAGTGTGAGAGGGAAGGGAATGGATTGTTTCTAGACTGCACTATGGCTTGCAGTGATCCAACCTGTTATCCAAATGACTACTTGCATCTACTTTAGAACAGGTTATCATGTTTGCTGCGTGATGACAACACTGATGCAAAAACTATTAATTTACTAAACCTTGCACTCAGAAAACAAGTACATCAGTGTACAAGTAGTGTCAATTACCAAAGACAGAGGAAGGCCAAGCACATTAAATCGGAAAGGGCTTTTCATCCAAAATTCCTTTTAGTCTAGGCTTCCCAACAGTTGGAGTCATTTTCTATAACAGCAAAGCCTCTTGGTGCAGATTGAGGCTACATGATATCTGACACTGAGTATCCCACTTGAAATGATTCAGCAATATATTTTCCACTGGTGTACTGTGTCTAACCCCTTGCTAGACACTAGCTGAAGCTTACAAGCACCATTTTGGGCCCTTTTCAGAACATTACTGCCTTTTATAGCCACGCTGTCATGCCTCGCCCACACCACGCCCTGCCTGTGGATAAGGCACAGGCAACACTCCCATCTCTTCTTGTAAGAAAATGTTAAGTGGGTGTGACTGCCTCAGAGAAAAGGGGATGTGCCATCATGTTGCTGCCTGCCTGTGTGACTGACCGTTCGCATCACAGCCATAAATAAACAGACTGTGTTGACACAACACATGCCCTGCAGACAGAACAGAGATGTGCCCTTCCAATGCTGTCAGACTGTGGTCAGAATCACCCTACACCAGGGACTGCAAGTCACTTTTACAGACCAAAAAACACATTGACCAGTGTAACTATGGGCCGGAGGGCCTCTAATCTACCAAAACAATCCAAAGTTAGGTCCACCCCTGTAACTGTAAACTGTAATCAACTTACTGTGCTTGGCCTGATGGTCAGGCCACCATCACTTGCTTTGTTTAGAACTTGGTACACATAATTCTCAAGTTCAGGCAGCAGACACATAACTTTCATGCAGCTGTGTAAATATTAAGTTCAGGTGTGGTCCTTTCTCAAGAACCTCGGTTACACTGTATCTTTAAAACATCTAACGTGAACGGAACACCTCCCTTATGCCTTAAATATGTCATCATGGCAAACTATTCATAGAGGCAGGCAGCTCATTGCAAAGGCATGAACATTTCACAAGGGGCAAAGGGTGCGGCATTAAATGCAGTTTCTAAACCGGCTTAATTCCTTATGTTTCTTTTCCATGACTCACAGGTGAAAATCAGAGCAGTCAGTCAGAGCAGTCCAACCCCTGTGCTGCTGGGTGTAGCACATCTAACAAATAACAGAGGAGCTATCATATAGGACACTCCCCTTTGAGGTAGGCTTTCATACCTACAACAAAATAACAACGTAGTACAACTTGTTTTTTTTTTTTAATCAGATACGGCTGTGCTTTTCTGGATCACCTACAGGGACAGCATGTTGAATCGAGCACAAATGAGCTAGGTGCCATAATTGTGGCAGACTGTACAAGACCCAAGATTGTGTGAACCAAGGTGACATTCTTATAGTTACTGTCCTGCATGAGAATGTCTAAGTCAATAGGGTGAGAATTTCTGACGACAGAAATTACTTGAGAGGACTGGGTCAACATGCAAACAAATTGACCCTTGTCACATGGATAGCCTAACTGCAAGTAAACTTGGGTTACTCCCTCTTTACATATGTGAAAAGCCTGCGCAGGTGAAACCTGCCGGTTAGAAAAGTATGCTTTCAGAGTGACCAGGTGTGAGTGGTAGACAGGTCTAATTGAGGTGGTCACACAATGATCAATGATTACAGGAATGCCCTTCATGAGGCAATGCAGTTTATCTTTCAGAAACTGCAAAGGCCTTGTTGAGAAAGAATTCACAATTCTGCAGACTTGTGCAAAAGTGGGAAAGTTATGTGGAGCCTAATGCATTGACAAGAACTAAAGACAAGGCCTATAACAAATTCCATGTGATTTTTCATCTTGAAGTGTTAGAGAACACCACCTAGAAGCTGGACAGCAGTCTCAATAAATGCTGCAACACTGTCTCTCTCCAGTGTTGAAATGTAGATTTGAAGTTTTTTTCCCACATCATGCAGAGGAACTTACCATGTAGTGCTTGACTGCGGGTCTGGACCTCACTTTGGCAGTGCCTGATTCAGGAATGGCTGATGAATCCAACACCAGCTCAACATTGTCTAAAAGGAAAAAAAAGAACAGCACCAACGACCTGCTTAAAAACCAACAAATTTACCATTCAACCGATCAGCGCACCTCTGTAAGGAGATGCAGTCTAGTGACTGTGCAAAGTTGAGTAATTATGGATGTACATAATAAGTTATGGCATTTTGTCTGCAGTTCTCATAATTCTTGACAAACTACTATGTAATGCTATGCAGTGAACTCTGTCGGGGGGATTTCTCTTGTTGACAGCAAAATAGTAATTGGGTGAAGCAAACAACTATTCAAGCAGTTGAAGGATTAATCAAACCAATATAAAAAGTAATGTCACCCTATTGCTCAAACACTTAAGCCTAAATGTAATGGGGTGCCATAGGGTAGAAAATAGAGTTCTTCACGCATCATCAATGAACCCCTATTTACAAATGGAATTTCAGTAGGGTCATAGAAATGTGGTGCAACATTCATAATTCTGGGGGTCGACTTTCTGTTGGCCTCCCTGTCATGAGTGTTTGCAGTTCATCAATACTGACCTCAGGTTATTCCTGGGCAGAGACGTTGGAGAGGGACCACCTGATTGTTTTCAGAGTAAAATACTTTACCAGACATGGCTATCTATAATGTTTGCAACAGGCTTTGACGTTACTGTATAAAGAACAAACTTATCTGTAACTTCACAAAACAGCCATTCCAATGTCAGGCATGTCCCTGCCAAGTAACTAACTGATGAGAGAAATGTCATTGAGAGACAGCAGTTAGTGAGACACAGGTCATGCTCTGCATTCACGTCAAGCACAGAGACCTCAAAGAATTTCAAAGAGGACTCACATTAACATGCATTACATTACCTGATATAACTATGATCAAAACTTTGTTAACCGAGTATGGAAACAACAGGCAGTGTTTAAAGTATTTTGGCATCTACAGATACATTTCCCAATGGGGCATGGCAGGCATTTCCCTATTGAGTTCCTGCATAATTGAAATATGCAAATATTCCCATCCTGTGGCATGTTTGCACACAACCACTTGACGATGAGACAGCCTATAGGGAGGATGTCAGTGACCTGGCAGTGTGGTGCCAGGACAACAACCTCTCCCTCAATGTCAGCAAGACAAAGGAGCACTACATGAAACGGAAATCCGAGCACGCCCCCCATTGAAAGCTTCAAGTTCCTCTGTGTCCACAACACTAAGGAATGTTCATGGTCCACACACATCACAGTCATGAAGAAGGCACAGCAATGCCTCTTCCCCCTCAGGAAGCTTAAAAGATTCAGCATTGTGCACTCAGATCCTCAAAAATGTCTACAGGTGCAACGTTGAGAGCATCTTGACTGGCTGCATCACTGCTTGGTATGGCCGCTGCTGGGCATCCGACCACAAGGCGCTTCAGAGGGTAGTGCGTATGTTCCAGTACATCACTGGGGCTGAGCTCCCTGCCATACGTTTTGCAGATGTTCTCAGGTGCAGCGAAATGCTTATGTTTCTTGCTTCAACAGTGCAGTAATACCGAACAATACAAAACAATACACACAAATCCCAAAAACAAAGAAATATCAGAACCAGCAATGTTTGAGTCCGTAATATAAATATACTCATTCAGAGCAACACATCTCCTTCGCAAAGGCTGTTGATTGTAGCCTGTGGAATGTTGAATGGCACGACGATGGGCCTCAGGATCTCGTCGCGGTATCTCTGCCATCGATAAAAGGCAATTGTGTTCATTGTCCGTAGCTTATGCCTGCCCATACCATAACCCCACCGCCACCATGGTGCAGTCTGTAAACAACATTGACATCAGAAAACCGCTACTCCACATGACGACATACACATGATCTGTGGTTCTGCAGTCGGTTACACGTACTGCCAAATTCTCGAAAACGACGTTCGAGGCGGCTTATGGTAGAGAAATTAACATCCAATTCTCTGGCAACAGCTCTGATGGAAATTCCTGCAGTCAGCGTGCCAATTGCACGCTCCCTAAAACTTGAGACATCTGTGGCATTGTCTTTTATTGTCCCCAGCACAAGGTGCACCTGGGAAATGATCATGCTGTTTAATCAGCTTCTTGATATGCCACACCTGTCAGGTTGATGGATTATCATGACAAATGAGAAATGTTCACTAACAGGGATGTAAACAAATTTGTGCACAATATTTGAGAGAAATAAGATTTTTGTGCGTATGGAAAATTTTGGGGATATTTTATTTCAGCTCATGAAACATGGGACCAACACTTTACATGTTGCGTTTATATTTTTGTTCAGTATAATATATATATATATATATATACATACACACACAAAAGTTTATTTTTACTATTTTGCACATTGTAGAATAATAGTGAAGACGTCAAAACTATGAAATAACACATGTGGAATCATGAAAGTAACCAAAAAAGTATTAAACAAATGAAAATGTATTTGAGGTTCTTCAAAGTAGCCACCCTTTGCCATGATGACAGCTTTGCACACTCTTGGCATTCTCTCAACCAGCAAATTTGTGGAGTGGTTGAAAAACAAGTTTTAATGACTCCAACATAAGTGTATGTAAACTTCCGACTTCAACTGTTTACATACACTTACGTTGTCATTAAAACTCGTTTTTCAACCACTCCACACATTTCTTATTGACAAACTATAGTTTTGGCAAGTCAGTTAGGATATCTACTTTGTGCATGACACAAGTCATTTTTCTAACAATTGTTTACAGACAGATTATTTCACTTATCATTCACTGTATCACAATTCCAGTGGGTCAGAAGTTTACATACACTAAGTTGACTCTGCCTTTAAACAGTTTGGAAAATTCCAGAAAATTATGTCATGGCTTTAGAAGCTTCTGATATGCTAATTGACATAATTTGAGTCAATTGGAGGTGTACCTGTGGATGTATTTCAAGGCCTACCTTCAAACTCAGTGCCTCTTTGCTTGACATCATGGGAAGGTCAAAAGAAATGAGCCAAGACCTCAGAAAATAAATTGTAGACCTCCACAAGTCTGGTTCATCCTTGGGAGCAATTTCCAAATGCCTGAAGGTACCACGTTCATCTATACAAACAATAGTACGCAAGTATAAACACCATGGGACCACGCAGCTGTCATACTGCTCAGGGAGGAGACGTGTTCTGTCTCCTAGAGATTAACGTACTTTGGTGCGAAAAGTGCAAATCAATCCCAGAATAACAGCAAAGGACCTTGTGAAGATGCTGGAGGAAACAGGTACAAAAGTATCTATATCCACAGTAAAACGAGTCCTATATCGACATAACCTGAAAGGCCGCTCAGCAAGGAAGAAGCCACTGCTCCAAAACCGCCATAAAGAAGCCAGACTAAGGGGACAAAGATCATACTTTTTGGAGAAATGTCCTCTGGTCTGATGAAACAAAAATAGGACTGTTTGGCCATAATGACCATCGTTATTTTTGGAGGAAAAAGGGGGAGGCTTGCAAGCCGAAGAACACCATCCCAACCGTGAAGCACGGGGGTGGCAGCATCATGTTGTGGGGGTGCTTTGCTGCAGGAGGGACTGGTGCACTTGCACTTCACAAAATAGATGGCATCATGAGGAGGGGAAATTAGGTGGATATATTGAAGCAACATCTCAAGACATCAGTCAGGAAGTTCAAGCTTGGTCACAAATGGGTCTTCCAAATGGACAATGACCCCAAGCATACTTCCAAAGTTGTAGCAAAATGGCTTAAGGACAACAAAGTCAAGGTATTGCAGTGGCCATCACAAAACCCTGACCTCAATCCTATAGAAAATATGTGGGTAGAACTGAAAAAGCGTGTGCGAGCAAGGAGGCCTACAAACCTGACTCAGTTACACCAGCTCTGTCAGGAGGAATGGGCCAAAATTCACCCAACTTATTGTGGGAAGCGTTGTGGAAAGCTACCCAAAACATTTGACCCAAGTTAAACAATTTAAACGCAATGCTACCAAATACTAATTGAGTGTATGTAACCTTCTGACCCACTGGGAATGTGATGAAATAAATCATTCTCTCTTCTATTATTCTGACATTTCACATTCTTAAAATAAAGTGGTGATCCTAACTGAACTATGACAGGGAATTTTTATTCAGAATAAATGTCAGGAATTGTGAAAAACTGAGTTTAAATGTATTTGGCTAAGGTGTATGTAAACTTCCAACTTCAACTGTATACATGATGGTGTGTATTGACAGTATATGAATAGAAAAGGTGTTTACAGCAATAGTTATATAGGATGAGCCTTGACTAGAATACAGTACAGTGGCTTGCGAAAGTATTCACCCCCTTGGCATTTTTCCTATTTTGTTGCCTTTACAACCTGGAATTCAAATAGATTTGGGGGGGTTGTATAATTTGATATACCTACGACTTTGAAGAAGCAATATATATTTAATTGTGAAACAAACAAGAAATAAGGAAATAAGACATACAAATTCAAACTTGAGCGTGCATTACTATTCACCCCCCCCAAAGTCAATACTTTGTAGAGCCAACTTTTGCAGTAATTACAGCTGCAAGTCTTTTGGGGTATGTCTCTATAAACTTGGCACATTTAGCCACTGGGATTTTTGCCCATTCTTCAAGGCAAAACTGCTCCAGCTCCTTCAAGTTGGATGGGTTCCGCTGGTTTACAGTAATCTTTAAGTCATACCACAGATTCTCAATTGGATTCCAAGACATTGAAATGTTACCCTTAAACCACTCAAGTGTTGCTTTAGCAGGATGCGTAGGGTCATTGTCCTGCTGGAAAGTGAACCTCTGTCCCAGTTTAACATCTCTTGAAGACTGAAACAGGTTTCCCTCAAACATTTCCCTGTATTTAGCACCATCCATCATTCCTTCAATTCTGACCAGTTTCCCAGTCCCTGCCGATGAAAAACATCCCCACAGCATGATGCTGCCACCAGCATGCTTCACTGTGGGGATGATGTTCTCGGGGTGATGAGAGGTGTTGGGTTTGCACCAGACATAGCATTTTCCTTGATGGTCTCATCTGACCAGAGTACATTCTTCCATATGTTTGGGGAGTCTCCCACATGCCTTTTGGCGAACACCAAACGTTTTCTCTGGCCACTCTTCCGTAAAACCCAGCTCTGTGGAGTGTGCGGCTTAAAGTGGTCCTATGGACAAATACTCCAATCTCCGCTGTGGAGCTTTGCAGCTCCTTCAGGGTTATCTTTGGTCTCTTTGTTGCTTATCTGATTAATGCCCTCCTTGCCTGGTCCGTGAGTTTTGTTGGGCACTCTTGGCAGGTTTGTTGTGGTGCCATATTCTTTCCATTTTTTAATAATGGATTTAATGGTGCTCCGTGGGATGTTCAACATTTCTGGTATTTTTTTATAACCCAACCCTGATCTGTACTTCTCCACAACGTTGTCCCTTACCTTTGGAGAGCTCCTTGGTCTTCATGGTGCCCCTTGCTTAGTGGTGTTGCAGACTCTAGGGCCTTTCAGAACAGGTGTATATATACTGAGATCATGTGACAGATCATGTGTTACTTAGATTGCACACAGGTAGACTTTATTTAACTAATTATGTGACTTCTGAAGGTAATTTGTTGCACCAGATCTTATTTAGGGGCTTTATAACAAAGGGGATGTAAACATATGCACGCACCACTTTTCCGATTTAAAAAAAAAAAATTTTTTTAAACAAGTTTAATTTTTTCATTTCACTTCACCAATTTGGACAATTTTGTGTATGTCCATTACATGAAATTGAAATTACAGGTTGTAATGCTACAAAATAGGAAAAATGCCAAGGGGGGTGAATACTTTTGTAAGGCACTGTATATACATATGAAGTGGGTAAAACAGTATGTAAACATGATTAAATTGACCAGTGTTCAATAACTATGTACATAGGGCAGCAGTCTCTAGGTGCAGGGTAGAATACCGGATGGTAGCCGGCTAGTAACAGTGACTAAGTTCAGGGCAGGGACTGGGCGGAGACTGGCTAGTAGTGACTTTAACAGTCTGATGGTCTGGAGATAAAAGCTGTTTATCAGTTTCTCTGTCCTAGCTTTGATGCACCTGTATTGTCTCCGCCTTCTAGATGGTAGCGGGGTGAAAAGGCCGTGGATCCAGGACCTCTAAACCAGGCGGTGTCAGAGGAAGGCCCTAAGAATTGTCAGACTCAGCTAACCTAGTCATAGACTGTTGTCTCTGCTACCGCACGACAAGGGGTTTCCGATGCACCAAGTCTGATACCAACTGGAACCTGAACAGCTTCTACCCCCAAGCCATAAGACTGCTAAATAGTTAGTCAGAATAGCTATTTGGTTAACTATTTAACTGTTTGCATTGACCTTTTTTTGCACTAACTCTTTTGACTCATGACATACGCTGCTGCTACTGTTTATTATCTGTCCTGTTGCCTAGGCACTTTATACCTACATATATGTACATATCTACCACAATTACCTCATACCCCTGCACATCGACTCAGTACTGGTACCCAGTGTATATAGCCAAGTTATCATTACTCATTGTGTATTTATTCCTCATGTTATTTTTCTATTATTTCTAAATGTTTCTCTCTGCATTGTTGGAAAGGGCAGTAATTAAGCATTTCACTGTTAGTCCATACCTGTTGTTTAGGAAGTGTGACAAATACTAATTTTATTTGACCTTTCTATTGTTATAGAGGCCTCATCAAATAGAATACCCAGAAATCAGGGCAATGCTAAATATGTCAATTTGTCCCGTTTTTAGTTCTGAGAACCTTTGAACAGTTTTCAGATCTCTCGGGGGTTTATTCATATTCATTTTGAATTAGTCTCCATTTCCCAAGACCTGGACTAAAAACCCTTTAGGTCTAATAATTATGCTACCATGTTCTCCTTTGACTATAATTATTCTATATTTTAAAAAATCTAAACATTTTTTAGGGCGCAGTCTGTTATAAGATCTCAATAACATATCTAGGCCTACTGGTAATAATAGGTTTTCACTCTCAAAGCCACCATGTTTTTGTAGAAAACCGACACAGTATTCATTCAAACTGAATCATGACTGAATTGCGCATTGCAAAGATTCAAACAAGATTTCGGAGCAATCTTTTGGTTCGCATACCCATTGTTTCTTTTTAGTTAGCATTTGCTAGTAGATATCTTACATTAAATCGTCTTTCCTCAACACGACCTACCTGTTACGGATGTCGTTATTCTGTGAGCTGCGCTCTATCCGACAACAAGTGGAGAGCTGCTCGCACTTGCTGCATGACGGGCGATATTCCGCTGAAATTAAGCTGTGTGAGGTTTTACATGAATGGAACTCACGTGCTTTGCGTTTGTGTAGGCTGCTTTGAACATTATTTCTCTATTGTACTACATACGTGATACAGTGTATACCTCCACCACGCTACTTTTATTACGCATCAGCGGGCAGTATACGCAATTCCCAAGTGAAAAAAATCTGATCTGTATTATTGTTTTGATTGACATGTTCTAAAATAATCGCAACGAAAATTGTTTATTTTATTCAATGCTGCAGCTATCTAATACTTAGTTAAAATAGACACCTTGCATTCTACCTGCATCGTCATGAACGCAGAGTCAAGTGACTGTCTCAGGTAAATGTAGGTTTACCACTGTTGGGAGACCTAATGACCCCCCTGGTTACTTTCGATGATTACTAGCATTGTGTAAAACATTGTGTATTAATTTGACTCAACCAGCATTTTTCTTATTCTAGAATGTGAACATTTAGGCCACATTTGCCATTGATCTGTCACTGTAACAAGTGCAAAGGTCGGGACAGTAGTGAGAAAATGCTGATCGGCATGATAGATTAAATATTCAATCACTATTATTAGTTCATTGTTAAATGTGACAGTAAACACTTACCCATCTCCTTGATTTTAATATTGGTATCGAAGAGAGACTGGTTCTTTCGACCCAAAAAATGCAACGGTCCCTTTTTCATTTTTTTGTCCTATTGGTAGACCTATTGTACAGATGAATCGTTAACACGTGATATTATGCAGGAGCTTCCATAGCCAGTCGTCAAAAACGTATTAATTCATTAATTAGTCTTAACGACAGGTGTATGTATTACTGAATCCTCACTGATTCGGTGAAATCTTCGAGGTAGAGAGAAAATGGCCACCGCCCCTGCCTCCTCCCCTTTCTCTGTGCCTCCCTCTTTTGTAGCCCACAGAGGAAGCAGAGAAACAACAAACCATGCTCTTCATTAGAATCAAATTCAAATTAGACTTACAGTGCCTTCAGGAAGTTTTCATACCCCTTGACTTATTCCACTTTTGTTGTGCTACAGTCTGAATTCAAAATAGATTAAATGGATTACTTATCTCACCACCAACACACAATTCCCCATAATGACAACATTAAAACATGTTTTGGGGGAAATGTTAGCAAATTTATTGAAAATGAAATACAGACGCATAGGTAAAAATCTGTTGTTCTGCCCCTGAGCAAGGCAGTTTATTCTGTCTATTAGGTTAGTATTGTAGAGTAACTACAATGTTATTGATCCATCCTCAGTTTTCTCCTATCAGAGCCATTAAACTCTGTAACTGTTTTATTAAAGTCACCATTGGCCTCATGGTGAAATTGCTGAGCAGTTTCCTTCCTCTCCGGCAACTGAATTAGGAAGGATGCCTGTACCTTTGTAGGGACTGGGTGTATTGATACTCCATCCAAAGTGTAATTATTAACTTCACCATGCTCAAAGGGATATTCAGTATCTGCTTCTTTTTTTTTTTACCCATCTACCAATAGGTGCCCTTCTTTGCGATGCATTGGAAGACCTCCCTGGTCTTTGTGGTTGAATCAGTGTTTGAAATCCACTGCTCAACTGAGGGACCTTACAGATAATTGTACTGTATGTGTGGGGTACAGAGATTAGGTAGTCATTAAGAAATCATTTTAACACTATTATTACACACAGTCCATTCAACTTATTATGTGACTTGTTGAGCCCATTTGTACTCCATAACTTATTTACGATTGCTGTAACAAAGAGGTAGAATACTTATTGACTCAAGTCATTTCAGCTTTTAATTTGTAAGTCATTTGTAAAAATATCTAAACACATAGTTCCACTTATGGGGTATTGTGTGTAGGCCAGTGACCCAACATCTCAATTTGATCCATTTTAAATTCAGCCTGTAACACAACAAAAAGTGGAAAAGGGCACTGTATGATAGCTGATAGCAGCCAAACACAAGTATTTTACAATGTTGAGATGTGAGTGTGTGAATTGAGGGCCCGAATTTGAGTTTTTTTGTTGACCTGATCTTTTTGTTTTCCTGCTTTACTCCGTCAAACCAGTTCTGTCAGTTGCTAAGAATTGTTTCGTTTTTTTGTCCATGATTTGATTTACCTCCCTTGGCAGATTGCTGAATCAGAATAGCAGATGGCCATTGGTAAGACATTGGTCATGGTTTGGTATCTTGAAAACAGTCACAACACAAATCAAATCAAATTGTATTTATTACATGCGCTGAATACAACTCGTGTAGACTTTACAGTGACAAGCCTGCTCACAAACCTTTCCCAATGATTCAGAGTTTAAAAATAATAAAACAAAATAAAATAGTAACTAACACAAATAATAAAATAAAATACACAAGAATGGAGATATATACAGGCAGTACCAGTACCAGATCAATGTGCAGAGCTACTAGGTATTTAAGGGACAGTTGAAGTCGGAAGTTTACATACACTTAGGTTGGAGTCATTAAAACCCGTTTTTCTACCACTCCACAAATTTCTTGTAACAAACTATGGTTTTGGCTAGTCGGTTAGGACAGTAATTTTTCCAACAACTGTTTACAGACAGATTGTTTCATTTATAATTCACTGTATCACAATTTCAGTGGGTTAGAAGTTGACTGTGCCTTTAAAAAGCTTGGACAATTCCAGAAAATGTCATGGCTTTAGAAGCTTCTGATAGGCTAATTGACATCATTTGAGTCAATTGGAGGTGTACCTGTGGATGTATTGCAAGGCCTACTTTCAAACTTAGTGCCTCTTTGCATTAGATCATGGGAAATACAAAAGAAATCAGCCAAGATCTCAGAAAAAAAATGGTAGACCTCCACAAGTCTGGTTCATCCTTGGGAGAAATGTCCAAATGCCTGAAGGTTCCACGTTCATTTGTACAAGAAATAGTAAGCAAGTATAAACACCATGGGACCACGCAGCCGTCATACCTCTCAGGAAGGAGACACGTTCTGTCTCCTAGAGATGAGCGTACCTTGGTGCGAAAAGTGCAAATCAATCCCAGAATAACAGCAAAGGACTTTGTGAAGATGAAGGAGGAAACAGGTACAAAAGTATCTATATCCACAGTAAAACGAGTCCTATATCGACATAACCTGAAAGGCCGCTCAGCAAGGAAGAAGCCACTGCTCCAAAACCGCCATCAAAAAAAGCCAGACCAGAGTTTGCAACTGCACATGGGGACAAAGATCATACTTTTTGGAGAAATGTCCTCTGGTCAGATGAAACAATGATATAACTGTTTGGCCATAATGACCACCGTTATGTTTGGAGGAAAAGGGGAGATGCTTGCAAGCCGAAGAACACCATCCCAACCGTGAAGCACGGGGATGGCAGCACCATGTTGTGGGGGTGCTTTGCTGCAGGAGGGACTGGTTGCACTTCACAAAATAGATGGCATCATGAGGAGGGAGAATTATGTGGATATATTGAAGCAACATCACAAGACATCAGTCAGGAAGTTCAAGTTTGGTCGCAAATGGGTCTTCCAAATGGACATTGGCCCCAAGCGTACTTGCAAGCAAAGTTATGGCAAAATGGCTTAAGGAAAACAAAGTCAAGTTATTGCAGTGGCCATCACAAAGCCCTGACCTCAATCCTATAGAAAATGTGTGGGCAGAACTGAAAAAGCGAGCAAGGAGGCCTACAAACCTGATTCAGTTATACTAGCTCTGTCAGGAGGAATGGGCCAAAATTCACCCAACTTATTGTGGGAAGCTTGTGGAAGGCTACCCAAAACGTTTGACCCAAGTTAAACAATTTAAAGGCAATGCTACCAAATACTAATTGAGTGTTTGTAAACTTCTGACCCACTGGGAATGTGATGAAAGAAATAAAAGCTGAAATTAATCATTCTCTCTACTATTATTCTGACATTTCACATTCTTAAAATAAAGTTGTGATCTTAGCTGACCTAAAACAGGGAATTTTTACTCAGATTAAATGTCAGGAATTGTGAAAAACTGAGTTCAAATGTATTTAGTTAAAGTGTATGTAAACTCCCGACTTCAACTGTAGTTATGTACATGAAGGCAGGGTAAAGTGACTAGGTATCAGGATAGACATAAATAAATAAAGAACAGAGTAGCAGCAGCAAATGATGAGTGTAAAAGTGTGTGTATGTATGTGTGTTTATGTTGTGTTGGTCTGCGTGTGTGTGTTGTGTGTGTGTGTATATGTAGTGTATGTGAATGTGTGAGGGTTATGTGTGGGAATGACAGTGTAGTGTGACAGTGTAATGTGTGTGTATATAAAGTCTAGTGAGTTTGTGTAATGTCAGTGCAAGATGGAGTCAGTGCAGATAGTTCAGGTACCATTAATGAACTATTTAGCAGTCTGGTTATTTAGCAGTCTTATGGCTTGGGGGTAGAAGCTGTCTCAGAGCCTGTTGGTCCGAGAGCCGATGCTCCGGTACTGTTTGCCGGACGGTAGCAGAGTGAACAATCTATGGCTTGGGTGGCTGAAGACTGGCAATTCTTTAGCCCTTTCTCTGACACCGCTTGATATAGAGGTCCTGGATGGCAGGGAGCTCGGCCCCAGTGATGCATTCAGCTGTCTTCACCACCCTCTGTGGCGCTTTGCGGTCAAGGGTGGTGGAGTTGCCATACCAAGCAGTGATGCAGCCAGTCAAGAAGCTCTCTGGTGCAGCTGTATAATTTTGTGAGCATCTGAGGGCCCATGCCAAACATTTTCAGCCTGCTGTACCCTCTTCACGACTGTGCGGGTGTGTGTGGACCATGTTAAGGCTTTAGTGATGTGGATGCCAAGGAACTTAAAGCTCTCGACCTGCTCCACAACAGCTCTGTCCATGTGGATGGAGGCATGATCTCCCCTCTTTCTCATATGCTTCACAATCAGCTCCTTGGTCTTACTGATGTTGAGGGACAGGTTGTTGTCATGGCACCACACTGCTAAGTCTCTGACCTCCCCTCCCTGTAGGCAGACTCATCACCATCGGTCATCAAGCCCACCACCGTCGTGTCATCAGCAAACTTGATGATGGTGTTGGCGTCGTAGGTGAACATGGAGTACAGGAAGGGACTAAGCACACACCCCATGTTGAGGGTCAATGTAGCGGAGGTGTTGTTGCCTACCCTCACCACCTGGAGTTGGCCCATCACGAAGTCCAGGATCCAGTTGCAGAGGGAGGGGTTCAGTCCCAGGGTCCCTAGCTTGGTGATGAGTTTGGAGGAGACTATGGTGTTGAACGCTGAGCTGTAGTCTATGAACAGCATTTCCCCTCTTGTTTTGAGGGTAGTGTGAAGTGCAATAGTCATCTATGGATCTGTTGGGGCGGTATTCGACTTGGAGTGTGTCTAGGGTGTCTAGGATGATGTTGTTGATGTTGTCATGACCAGCCTTTCAAATATTACGGATGTGAGTGCTACAGGGCGATAGTCATTTAGGTAGGTTACCTTGGAGCTCTTGGGAACAGGGACAATAGTGGTCAGCTTGAAACATGTTGGTATTACAGACGGGGGGGACAAGGTGAGATTGAAAATGTATGTGAAGCCCTAATATTCCATCTGGCCGCTGATTGTTAACCTCTAAACGTTTTTCTCACATCGGCCACGGAGAGCAAGATCGTGGTGTGGGGGCTGTGCTTTGGCAAAGTGGGTGGGGTTATATCCTTCCTGTTTGGCCCTGTCCGGGGGTGTCCTCGGATGGGGCCACAGTGTCTCCTGACCCCTCCTGTCTCAGCCTCCAGTATTTATGCTGCAGTAGTTTATGTGTCGGGGGGCTAGGGTCAGTTTGTTATATCTGGAGTACTTCTCCTGTCCTATTCGGTGTCCTGTGTGAATCTAAGTGTGCGTTCTCTAATTCTCTCCTTCTCTCTTTCTTTCTCTCTCTCGGAGGACCTGAGCCCTAGGACCATGCCCCAGGACTACCTGACATGATGACTCCTTGCTGTCCCCAGTCCACCTGGCCATGCTGCTGCTCCAGTTTCAACTGGCCTGGGCCCTAGGACCATGTCCCAGGACTACCTGACATGAGGACTCCTTGCTGTCCCCAGTCCACCTGGCCATGCTCCTGCTCCAGTTTCAACTGTTCTGCCTTACTATTATTCAACCATGCTGGTCATTTATGAACATTTGAACATCTTGGCCACGTTCTGTTATAATCTCCACCCGGCACAGCCAGAAGAGGACTGGCCACCCCACATATGCTCTCTCTAATTCTCTCTTTCTTTCTCTCTCTCGGAGGACCTGAGCCCTAGGACCGTGCCCCAGGACTACCTGACATGATGGCTCCTTGCTGTCCCCAGTCCACCTGACTGTGCTGCTGCTCCAGTTTCAACTGTTCTGCCTTATTATTATTCGACCATGCTGGTCATTTATGAACATTTGAACATCTTGGTCATGTTCTGTTATAATCTCTACCCGGCACAGCCAGAAGAGGACTGGCCACCCCACATAGCCCGGTTCCTCTCTAGGTTTCTTCCTAGGTTTTGGCCTTTCTAGGGAGTTTTTCCTAGCCACCGTGCTTTTACACCTGCATTGTTTGCTGTTTGGGGTTTTAGGCTGGGTTTCTGTACAGCACTTTGAGATATCAGCTGATGTACGAAGGGCTATATAAATACATTTGATTTGATTTGATCACACAGTCATCCAGAAAAACAGCGTCTTTCACTCAAGGCACAGTGTTATATTCCTTGAAGTGACCATAAATGGCATTTAGGTTGTTTGAGAGTTCTGCATCGCTGGGCAACTCATGACTGGGTTATTGACTGCAAGCCCTGCCACATACGACGAGCACTGTAGCCGCTGTAATTGGGGGGCCGTTGTTTTGGAGGGCTCCCGAGTGGCACAGCGGTCTAAGGCACTGAATCTCAGTGCTAGAGGCATCACTACATACCTTGGTTCGATCCTGGGCTGTATCACAACTGGCCGTGATTGGGAGTCCCATAGGGCTGCGCACAATTGGCCCATCGTCGTCCGGGTTAGGGTTTGGCCGGGGTAGGCCGTCATTGTAAATAGGAATTAGTTCTTAACTGACTTACCTAGTTCAATAAAGGTTCAATAAAAAATAAATAGGATTCCACCCTCCTCCTATATTGTCATTTTGCATGTTTGATGTCTCGTTAGAGGTCGTAGCGGGATTTCTTCTATTCGTCCACGTCAGGATAATTGTAAGTAGTAGCTCAAGTCTTTAGCCCAGCTTGGATATTGCCTGTAATCTAGACTGTTTTCTCTGCTACCGCACGGCAAGCGGTACCGAAGCACCAAGTTTAGGACAAAAAGGCTCCTCAACAGCTTCTACCCCCAAGCCATAAGACTGCTGAACAATTAATAAAATCGCCATCGGACGATTTACATTGACCCCCCTCCCTTTTGTACACCGCTGCTATTCGCTGTTTATTATCAATGCAAAGTCACTTCACTCCCACCTACAACTACAAATTATCTCAACTAACCTGTACTCTCGCACACTGACTTGGTACAGGTGCCCCCTGTATATAACCTCGTTATTGTTATTCTTATTGTGTTCATTTTTATTATAACTTTTTATTTTAGTCTACTTGGTAAATATTTTCTTAACTCTTCTTGAATTGCACTGTTGGGTTAAGGGCTTGTAAGTAAGCTTTTCACAACACTTGCTGTATTCGGCGCATGTGACAAATAAAGTTGGATTTTTTATTTGAATTCCGGAGTTCACAACCAAAAGGATGTTACCTGATGACATGTAGCCTTGTGAAATGAATCTCAGAAATGTGCAGAAACACACACTTCTATCTCTATTTTGCCATCTATGTCAACTTAGACCGTGAAGTCAATTAGTAGAGACCGTCTTCAGCACCTTCTTATGATTTTCTTGGAGACAGGTACTAACCCTGTTTCTATTTCACCAGTGGGAAGTCAACATGTTGACCGGCGACCGATGCTGAGAGATGTTTAAAATATGCTGGCAGGCTCTTCTCAGACTCCCTCCCCATGGCTCTGAGAGCACAGCTACCTGTAGTCTATCCAGTGGATCAGCTGCAGTGCCAGCAGTAGTGCATGTCAAGAGTGCCTTGGATGTTTCTGGACATACTATGATGACTATGATGAAGTAAAATTCTATAAATCTGTATATTTTGTATATTTTGACAATTGTGAGTAACAGTATAGTTTGACAATTGTGAGTGATGTTCTTTATGCACATAATATCTTAGAGGTGAAGAAGTCTTCTGGATACAGTTCATTGGAATTCATATGTAAGAATAAATGATGTGAGCACCAGAGACATGATTCAAAGCTCTGTGTTATGACTGCAATTTGCTGCACCTTTAAACCCTGTTTCTGTAGCTCATAAAACACTAGATCCCGATCTGTGACGACAGCAGTGGATAATAGAGAGTGACTTCTGCATAACTTCTGCAATCTTACTGATGACTTATTCCCTGATTGCTTTATAAGTGTCCTCCTGACATGTAAAATCAGTGAATGAGTTTACTGATTACCAGAGGTGTGGACTCGAGTCACATGACTTGGCCTCGAGTCAGACTCGAGTCACAAATATGATGACTTGCAACTCGGTAAGTCGTGGCTAATATAGCCGACAGCTATATGTTTCATTACTTTACTGGTGTATCATGTAGGCTAATCAATTATCCTCCAGTCAGTGCGGGAACGTGATCACTGCACCCGAGATTGAGGGACTAGTTGGTAGCCTAAATCCTGCCCGATTTTAATGCTGTTCCTAAAACCATTGACATAGGTTAGCCTACTGTAACCACACAGAGAGAGAGTGTGTGTGTGTGTTAAGGTTGGGCGATTGTGTACAAGCCTACATCGCCCGATTGCGCCCTATAGCGATTGTCGATCACTATTGAGGGGGGTGTCTTTCTCATGGCCACCCCTGTATTTCCATGGAAATATAACGTTTATTTGGAAAGTAATAAATATTTAGATATTTTTAAATGCATTCATGATTTGTGTAAATGTCATATACTAACTATTACTCTTGTAAAAAATATGAAATGGTGTTACATTTGGTGAAGAGCACATTATGACTTGTTTAGGACTCGAAACTCAAAGTTTAGGAATTGAGACTTGATGTGATACTCTACGGTCTTGACTTGAGACTTGACTTGGACTTGCCTGTCTTAATTTGGGACATAACTTTGGACTTGAGTGCTAAGACTTGAGACTTACTTGTGACTTGTAAAACAATGACTTGGTCCCACCTCCGTTGATTACTCATGAGTAAATGAGTATCTGGGGTCATCTGATGGCTAAAACATTAAAAGTCTGACCGACATTGATTTGACTAGCCTGAAAATATCTGCAGTGATTAAACAAAGCACAATCACAGCAGGGAAGTTTAAACTGAACCACATAGAGTTGATTGTGTTTTGACTCAATGTATGAGATATTGTTACCATAGAAATAGAGTAATTTGTTTATTATAGTCATTCAAATTCTGTGATTGTGACACACAAAGGGATTTGAATTCCTCCCAAGAGTTCTGTCATTGATGATGCCACCAAACTGCTTTGTGATGTCATAGGCCCAACATCAACAACTCGTTTTGTGGTTTCACTCTGAGGCCTCAGTAGCTCTAGGCAGGGCCACCAGGAGGCAGTCTCTGTTTGTTGGGGGAAGAAGAAGGGGAATTTGAGGCTAGACGCCTATTGCTGTCTCTGCTCAGTCCAGTCACACCGTTCAGCCCATTCTCTCACTGTGATGGAGATGACACCAGATGGAGGAGCCTTAAAAATGTCTCAGGTAGCTCCACAACTGTTGTAGACTTACAGTCTTAAGAGTAAACTAGGGCAAGCTGAATGGATCACTTTGCGCTGAGTAAAAGGTGCTTGAGGGTAGGGTTTTGTGGGAGAGACAGACCAATAACACAAGCACTTCAAGGCCTCCTAAAATACTGGGCTGATCAGTGGTCTCACTGAAGTATTCTGTTTATGTAGAAGACTTGTCTGCCAGTGGTCTTCTACAGTTGGACACTGCTATCGAAAACACCAAATGTATCTTAGCTACATACACTATATATACAGTACCAGTCAAAAAATTTGGACATCTACTCATTCAAGGGTTTTTATTTACTGCACACTCTTGGCATTCTCTCAAACAGCTTCATCTGGAATGCTTTTCCAACAGTCTTGAAGGAGCTATATGCTGAGTGAGCACTTGTTGGCTGCTTTTCCTTCACTCTTCGGTCCAACTCATCCCAAACCATCTCAATTGGGTTGAGGTCGGTTGATTGTGGAGGCCAGGTCACCTGATGCAGCACTCCATCACTCTCCTTCTTGGTCAAATAGCCCTTGCACAGCCTGGAGGTGTGTTGGGTCATTGTCCTGTTGAAAAACAAATGATAGTCCCACTAACCGCAAACCAGAGATGGTATCATTGCAGAATGCCATGGTAGCCATGCTGGTTAAGTGTGCCTTGAATTCTAAATAAATCACTGACAATGTCACCAGCAAAGCACCGCCAAACCATCACACCTCCTCCTCCATGCTTCACGGTGGGAACCACACATGAGGAGATCATCCGTTCACCTACTCTGCGTCTCAGAAAGACAGTGGTTGGAACCAAAAATCTCAAATTTGGACTCATCAGACCAAAGCACAGATTTCCACCGGTCTAATGTTCACTGCTCGTGTTTCTTGGCCCAAGCATCTCTTCTTATTATTGGTGTCCTTTAGTAGTGGTTTCTTTGCAGCAATTCAACCATGAATGGCTGATTCACGCAGTCTCCTCTGAACAGTTGATGTTGAAATGTGTTTACTTGAACTCTGTGTAGCATTCATTTAGGCTGCAATTTGTGAGGTTGGTAACTTTAATGAACTTATCCTCTGCAGCAGAGGTAACTCTGGGTCTTCCTTTCATGGAGCCAGTTTCATCATAGCGCTAGATGGTTTTTGCGACTGCCCTTGAAGAAACTTTCAAAGTTCTTGAAATTTGCCGGATTGACTGACCTTCACGTCTTAAATTAATGATGGACTGTCATTTCTCATTGCTTTTTTATTTGTTTTCTTTTTTGATTGAACCTTTATTTAACTTGGCAAGTCAGTTAAGAACAAATTCTTATCTACAATGACGGCCTACCAAAAGGCAAAAGGCCTCCTGCGGGGTCAGGGGCTGGGAGTGGGGACGGGGGCCTGGAGCAAGAACAGCTTATTTGAGCTGTTCTTGACATTTTATGGACTTGGTCTTTTACCAAATAGGGCTATCTTCTGTATTCCACTCCTATCTTGTCACAACACAACGGATTGGCTCAAACACATTAAGGAAAGAAATTCCACAAAGGAACTTTTAACAATCCATACAGAATTGTTAATTGAAATGCATTCCATGTGACTACCTCATGAAGCTGGTTGAGAGAATGCCAAGAGTGTGCAAACCTGTCATCAAGGCAAAGGGTGGCTAATTTAAGGAATCTAAAATCTAAAATATATTTTGATTTTTTTTTTGTTGGTTACTGCATGATTCCATATCTGTTGTTTCAAAGTTTTGATGTTTTCACTATTATTCTACAATGTAGAAAATAGTAAAAATAAAGTAAAACCCTTGAATGAGTAGGTGTGTCCAAACGTTTGGCTAAACCTGTATATACAGTACAAAAGTATGTGGACACCCCTTCAAATTAGATAAAATCAAACACACAAGCCATGCAATCTTTATAAACAAACCTTGGCAGTAGAATGGCCTTATGGAAGAACTCAGTGACTTTCAACATGGCACTGTCATAGAATGCCATCTTTCCAACAAGTCAGTCTGTCAAATGTCTGCCCTGCTAGAGCTGCCCTGTTCAACTGTAAGTGCTGTTATTGTGAAGTGGAAACGTCTAGAAGCAACAAAGGCTCAGCCGCAAAGTGGTAGGCCACACAAGCTCACAGTCAGCTGGAGTGGTGTAAAGCTCACAATGCCATTGGACTCTGGAGCAGTGGAAACGCATTCCCTGGAGTGATGAATCACGTTTCACCATCTGGCAGTCCGACGGACGAATCTGGGTTTGGCGGATGCCAGGAGAACGCTACCTGCTTGAATGCATAGTGCCAACTGTAAATTTTGGTGGAGGAGGAATAATAGTCTCGGGCTGTGTTTTTGTTTCGGGCTAGGCCTCTTAGTTCCAGTCTTAACGATACAACATACAGTGACATTCTACGCGATTCTGTGCTTCCAACATTGTGGCAACAGTTTGGGGAAGGCCCTTTCTTTTTTAGCATGACAATGCCCACATGCACAAAGCGTGGTCCATACAGAACTGTTTTTGTTTTTTTCTTTTAGATCTGTGTGTAAGAACTTGACTGGCCTGCACAGAGTCCTGACTTCAACCCCATCAAACACCTGTGGGATGAATTGGAATGCCAACTGTGAACCAGACCGAATGGCCCAACATCAGTGCCCGACCTCACTGATGCTCTTGTGGCTGAATGGAAGCAAGTCCCCACAGCAATGTTCCAATTTCTAGTGGAAAGCCTTCCCAGAAAAGTGGAGGCTGTTATAGCAGCAAAGGGGGACCAACTCCATATTTTATTTTTGTATCTTTTATTTATCTAGGCAAGTCAGTTAAGAACAAATTCTTATTTACAATGATAGCCTACCCCGGCCAAACCCTAACGACGCTGGGCCAATTGTGAGCAGCCCTATGGGACTCCCAATCACGGCCAGTTGTGTTCCAGCCTGGAATCGAACCAGGGTCTGTAGTGATGCCTCTAGCACTGAGATACAATGCCTTAGACCACTGTGCCACTCGGGAGCCCCAAATGCCCATGATTAATGCCCATGATTTTGGACGTTCGACAAGCAGGTGTCCACATACTTTTGGTCATGTAGTGTACTTATCAGTATTTCACTGCAATAATTAATCATATCCTGAAATATTTTGGGCCATCCATACCCCCCCCCCCTAATCTGAACAATATGAATCCATACAGGATATGTAGCTATTTTAAAAATATGTGTGTCTTTGACCCCCTCAGGTCCTGAAGAACCCCCTGAAAACCCTGGTGCCTGTCAATGCCAGCAGGAACAGAGTGGTGGACAAGCAGATGGAGCTCCTTGTCTTCTCCTGGAGGCGACGACAGAATGGGAGGGCCCTGCTGCCCCCCATGACCCACCCAGGCCATGCCACCAAACCAGCCAGTGGTCCTCCCTGCAGCTCAGAGCCCCTGCCTTGGCTCAACGTGGGCTCCAATTCCCTGATGCCCTTCTTCACAGTGGTGAAGCCCACCTGTGGCTACCGCTTCTCCAGGGAGGCAGACCACAAGCGCCGGCACATCGGCATCCCTGCCAGCAACCCAGTCATGTGGAGGAGCTGCTAGGCATGGTCTCACAATAAACATGAAGTAGCCTAAAGCTGCCCTGAATTGACTGAATTGTATGTCAGAACTTTTCCCAGCTTGCAAAATTAGTATTTAAATCAAAACCTACTGAAATTCAAAGTTTGTATCATGAGTGATAAGAATATGTATTGTTACTTGTGACTGACATTAAAATGTAGCACACAAGACCTTATACAACCCCTTGATGCTCTGTCATAGTGGACAGTGTGTGTAAACAGATCTCCTTGGCAGTTCCCACATGCCCCTTCCCAAACGGTATCTATAAAGACCTAAAGGCTTATTACTAACACTGAGACCAAAACACTAGCAGACCACATCACCTAGTCCTGAGGTCTCTATTTTGTGTCTGTTTATTGCTCATTGATTGATAAACAAGTGGATTTGCGAAGGGTTAGTTACTTTGTCAAAGACGCACAAAGTTCTGATTGGCTGATAAGGGGCTCTCAGCATCCCTCTTATTACAAAACATTGTTTGACTGTAAACCTTCGCTGGATGGGTTCACACACAGAAGTTCTGTATTGTGGAATTATTTTATTTGCAGTGTTTTTCTATTCTCATCTTTTATTTAGATAATTGTTTAGTAAATCGTTTGCAGGCAGTAAAATTATGGGGAATAACAGTGGTGTCTCTATTGAAGGACTTGGAACCTGTGAGAATCATCAGTGGTACAGGAAATTCACAACGGAATGCCTATCTGGACAGCTCACCTTTTGCGAATTCAAACAGTTATTCGGCCTGAAAAACCTATCTGAGGCTTCTAAGGCCTACGTCATGCGCATGTTTGATATGTATGACGTAAGATGACTTTTATCTCGATCACTAATGTTCATAGTTTATACAGTGCCTATAGAACGTCTACACCACCCTTGGATTTCTTCACATTTTATTGTTACAAAGTGGGATTAAAATGGATTTCCTTTCATTTTTTGTCAACGATCTACACAAAATACTCTGTAATGTCAATGTGGAAAACGTTTTATTTTGATTTGTTATTAATAAAAAACAAAACACTAATATACCTTGATTAGATAATTATTCAACACCCTGAGTCAATACATGTTAGAATCACCTCTGGCAGAGATTACAGCTGTGTCTCCTTGGGTAAGTGTCATAAGAGCTTTGACTACAGAGGTAGCAAAACTGTACTTAAATACTATGATTATCCCACACATAGTATGCAGTTGGGCCCAAGCTTGCTCTACAACATTAACACCTTCACACAAAACATAAAGACATGGCTAAAGGCTAATCAGACTTGTGAACATAATCCCTAGCTGTGTGTTGCCGCTTTCCATGTTGTCTGTTGTCTGCAGCTTGTGAGGTGTGGAAACACTGTCGCTTTTATGTATTTTATTTTGTTGCTTTTTGTGCTATTGCTCTGTCTGCGTGTGATGTGTTGCTTGTCCTATGTTGCTCTGCATGTGCTCACTGCTCATTGTTCGTCTGTATTGTTATTGTAATTGTTTTTAAATAACCTGCCCAGGGACTGAGGTTGAAAATGAGCTGGCTGGCTAAAACCGGCACCTTTACTGAAACGTTAATTATGGTGCACTGTCCCTGTAAAAATAAACTCAAACTCAAACAACTGTATTGAGCAATATTTGGCCATTATTCTTTTAAAAAAATATTCAAGTTTTGTCAAGGGGTTGGGGATCATGGCAAGACAGCAATTTTCTAGTTTTGCCATAGATTTTCAAGCAGATTTAAGCAAAAACTGGCACTCCGGAACATTAGCTGTCTTCTTGGTAAATAACTCCAGTGCAGATTTGGCTTTGTGTTGTAGGTTATTGTCCTGCTGGAAGGTGAATTCCTCTCACAGTGCCTGGTACAAATCAAATCACATTTTATTTGTCACATACACATGGTTAGCAGATGTTAATGCGAGTATAGCGAAATGCTTGTGCTTCTAGTTCCGACAATGCAGTAATAACCAACAAGTAATCTAACTAACAATTCCAAAACTACTGTCTTATACACAGTGTAAGGGGATAAATAATATGTACATAAGGATATATGAATGAGTGATGGTACGGGGCAGCATACAGTAGATGGTATCGAGTACAGTATATACATATGAGATGAGTATGTAGACAAAGTAAACAAAGTGGCATAGTTAAAGTGGCTAGTGATACATGTATTACATAAGGATGCAGTCGATGATATAGAGTACAGTATATACATATGCATATGAGATGAATAATGTAGGGTAAGTAACATTATATAAGGTAGCATTGTTTAAAGTGGCTAGTGATATATTTACATCATTTCCCATCAATTCCCATTATTAAAGTGGCTGGAGTTGGGTCAGTGTCAATGTCAGTGTGTTGGCAGCAGCCACTCAATGTTAGTGGTGGCTGTTTAACAGTCTGATGGCCTTGAGATAGAAGCTGTTTTTCAGTCTCTCGGTCCCAGCTTTGATGCACCTGTACTGACCTCGCCTTCTGGATGATAGCGGGGTGAACAGGCAGTGGCTCGGGTGGTTGATGTCCTTGATGATCTTTATGGCCTTCCTGTAACATCGGGTGGTGTAGGTGTCCTGGAGGGCAGGTAGTTTGCCCCCGGTGATGCGTTGTGCAGACCTCACTACCCTCTGGAGAGCCTTACGGTTGAGGGCGGAGCAGTTGCCGTACCAGGCGGTGATATGCCCCGCCAGGATGCTCTCGATTGTGCATCTGTAGAAGTTTGTGAGTGCTTTTGGTGACAAGCCGAATTTCTTCAGCCTCCTGAGGTTGAAGAGGCGCTGCTGTGCCTTCTTCACGACGCTGTCTGTGTGAGTGGACCAATTCAGTTTGTCTGTGATGTGTATGCCGAGGAACTTAAAACTTGCTACCCTCTCCACTACTGTTCCATCGATGTGGATAGGGGGGGGTGTTCCCTCTGCTGTTTCCTGAAGTCCACAATCATCTCCTTAGTTTTGTTGACGTTGAGTGTGAGGTTATTTTCCTGACACCACACTCCGAGGGCCCTCACCTCCTCCCTGTAGGCCGTCTCGTCGTTGTTGGTAATCAAGCCTACCACTGTTGTGTCGTCCGCAAACTTGATGTTTGAGTTGGAGGCGTGCGTGGCCACGCAGTCGTGGGTGAACAGGGAGAACAGGAGAGGGCTCAGAACGCACCCTTGTGGGGCCCCCGTGTTGAGGATCAGCGGGGAGGAGATGTTGTTGCCTACCCTCACCACCTGGGGGCGGCCCGTCAGGAAGTCCAGTACCCAGTTGCACAGGGTGGGGTCGAGACCCAGGGTCTCGAGCTTGATGACGAGCTTGGAGGGTACTATGGTGTTGAATGCCGAGCTGTAGTCGATGAACAGCATTCTCACATAGGTATTCCTCTTGTCCAGATTAGGGCAGGGTTAGGGCAGTGTGCAGTGTGGTTGAGATTGCATCGTCTGTGGACCTATTTGGGCGGTAAGCAAATTGGAGTGGGTCTAGGGTGTCAGGTAGGGTGGAGGTGATATGGTCCTTGACTAGTCTCTCAAAGCACTTCATGATGACGGAAGTGAGTGCTACGGGGCGGTAGTCGTTTAGCTCAGTTACCTTAGCTTTCTTGGGAACGGGAACAATGGTGGCCCTCTTGAAGCATGTGGGAACAGCAGACCGGTATAGGGATTGATTGAATATGTCCGTAAACACACCGGCCAGCTGGTCTGCGCATGCTCTGAGGGCGCGGCTGGGGATGCCGTCTGGGCCTGCAGCCTTGCGAGGGTTAACACGTTTAAATGTCTTACTCACCTCGGCTGCAGTGAAGGAAAGCCTAATAAACAACACAGTAAACTGCATGCTTTCCCAAGGAGTCGTAGTGGGAGGACCACACTATATGTCATCGCGTGACTCCCAAGTTCTTCGATATGATGGTTATTATATCAATATTTGTGCATAACAACGTTTCCACCGCCATTTCTTGCATAATTAATTGTACCGACACAAAAAGATCCCACCTTGTCAAGCGTATTTTGTTTTGTCGGCATTTGGAAAGTTTACTGAAAAATGTTCTTTTTCCATCAGGCCTGTGATTTAAAAACATTATCCGACATGCACGGAAACCTGGTTCGTGGCACAGAAAATATACTATATTTATACAGTATCATTCAAAAGTTTGGACATCTACTCATTCAAGGGTTTTTCTTTATTTTTAATATTTTGTACATTGTGGAATAATTGGGGAGGACATCAAAACTATGAAATAACACATTTGGAATCATGTAGTAACCAAACAATTCTTGAATTATTCTACAATGTAGAAAATAGTAAAAAATAAAGAAAAACCCTTGAATGAGTAGGTGTGTCCAAACTTTTGACTGGTACTGTATATATATATACAGTGTATCACAAAGTGAGTACACCCCTCACATTTTTGTAAATATTTGAGTACCTTTTCATGTGACAACACTGAAGAAATTACACTTTGCTACAATGTAAAGTAGTGAGTGTACAGCTTGCCAGCTTCCCCGTAAAATAACCCAACACACAGCCGTTAATGTCTAAACCGCTGGCAACAAAAGTGAGTACACCCCTAAGTGAAAATGTCCAAATTGGGCCCAAAGTGTCAATATTTTGTGTGGCCACCATCATTTTCCAGCACTGCCTTAACCCTCTTAACCCTCATGGAGTTCACCAGAGCTTCTCAGGTTGCCACTGGAGTCCTCTTCCACTCCTCCATGATGACATCACGGAGCTGTTAAACCGCTGTATGGTCTTGGCCACCATGCTGCAGCTCAGTTTCAGGGTCTTGGCAATCTTCTTATAGCCCAGGCCATCTTTATTTAGAGCAACAATTATTTTTTTCAGATCCTCAGAGAGTTCTTTGCCATGAGGTGCCATGTTGAACTTCCAGTGACCAGTCAGTATGAGGGAGTGTGAGAGCGATGACACCCAATTTAACACACCTGCTCCCCATTCACACCTGTGATCTTGTAACACTAACGAGTCACATGACACCGGGGAGGAAAAATGGCTAATTAGGCCCAATTTGGACATTTTCACTTAGGGGTGTACTCACTTTTGTTGCCAGCGGTTTAGACATTAACGGCTGTGTGTTGGGTTATTTTACGGGGACAGCAAATTTACACTGTTATACAAGCTGTACACTCACTAATTTACATTGTAGTAAAGTGTCATTTCTTTAGTGTTGTCACATGAAAAGGTATATATACAGTGGGGCAAAAAAGTATTTAGTCAGCCACCAATTGTGCAAGTTCTCCCACTTAAAAAGATGAGAGAGGCCTGTAATTTTCATCATAGGTACACTTCAACTATGACAGACAAAATGAGAAACAAAATCCAGAAAATCACATTGTAGGATTTTTAATTAATTTATTTGCAAATGATGGTGGAAAATAAGTATTTGGTCAATAACAAAAGTGTCTCAATACTTTGTTTTATACCCTTTGTTGGCAATGACAGAGGTCAAACATTTTCTGTAAGTCTTCACAAGGTTTTCATACACTGTTGCTGGTATTTTGGCCCATTCCTCCAGGGAGGGCAGGATGGTTATAGGTCTGTAACAGTTTGGGTCTTGAGTGTCTCCCTCTTCCAATCTTTAGGGATCTCAGATGATACGAAAGAGAGGTTGAACAGGTTAGTAATATGAGTTACAAATATTCTGGCAGATAATTTCAGAAAGAGAGGGTCCAGATAGTCTAGCCCAGCTAATTTGTAGAGATCCAGATTTTGCAGCTCTTTCAGAACATCAGCTGTCTGGATTTGGGTAAAGGAAAAGCAATTATCGTAGATCTATCGGTGGTGACAGTATTTCCTAGCCTCAGTGCAGTGGGCAGCTGGGAGGAGGTGCTTGTCAGGACCCAGCTACGAACCCGGGTCTCCGGAGTGAGAAACAGTCACTTAACCAACTGAGCCACGAATAGTTGGCAGAACCCAGAAGATGAGGCAGACACAGCAGTACTTGAGACGGTGTATTTAATGAAGTAAAAAGTGAAGTTCTTCAGGAAAACATGTAACTCCACAACCTCAAAAGGAATTCCACAAGAACAAAGGTAATCCTCCAAGACAAAAAGGTAAATCCACAAGGTGGAAGGTATAGCACAAAAAGCCTAAAAAAATACTCAAAAACAAACAAACAAGAACAAAAAAAACAGAATTCCACAAGAGAGTCCACCGGGATCAACAAGAGTTCACAGAGTACTAGGGCTGGGTGCTAACATACAAACACAGAGCAAAGGACTGAGGAAAACAAAGGGTTTAAATACAATCAGGGGAAACGAGGCACAGGTGCAAATAATAATGGGGATCAAGGGAAAACAAAAAGGTCAAAAGGCACAATGGGGGCATCTAGTGACCAAAAACCGGAACAACCCTGGCCAAATCCTGACAGTGCTCTTATTCTCCATGGACATTACAGCGTCCCAGAACTTTTTGGAAATAGTGGTACAGGATGCAAATTTCTGGTTGAAAAAGCTAGCCCTGGCTTTCCTAACTGACTGGGTATATTGGTTCCTGACTTCCCTGAAAAGTTGCATTTTGCAGGGGCTATTCGAAACTAATGCAGTACGCCACAGGATGTTCTTGTGCTGGTCAAGGGCAGTCATGTCTAGAGTGAACCAAGGGCTATATCTGTTCTTAGTTCTACATTTTTTGAATGCGTATTTAAGATTTTGAGGAAAGCACTTTTAAAGAACAACCAGGCATCCTCTACTGACGGGATGAGGTTAATATCCTTCCAGGATACCTGGGCCAGGTAATTTAGAAAGGCCTGCTCGCAGAACTGTTTTAGGGAGCGTTTGACAGTGATGAGGGATGGTCGCCATTTCTGGGCGTGGTAGAATAGATTCAGGGCATAATGTACAGACATGGGTATGGTAGGATGTGAGTGTAGTGCGGGTAAACCTAGGCATTGAGTGACAATTAGAGAGCTTGGATCTCTGGAGACACCAGCTAAGCCAGGTGAGGTCTCTCCATGTGTGGGGTGTGTGACAAAAGAGCTACCTAAGGCATGTTGAGCTGGACTAGGGGCTCTACAGTGAAATGAAACAATAACTGTGACGTAGAAGTCCGTCACTGGCCGCGGGCAGCATTTGGGTTCTTTAACGCACACACATATTCATCACTCCTCCCTGCGCCATTATAAGATAAGTTAACAATGTGGGTCGACACACAAATTAACTTCTGTCTTGGTGCATGCATTTTATACTTATCAATGTTGTGGATGAGCGCATTGTTTGTTTGTTCTGTTTCTCTCTCTCCATCTCTGTAGCTTCCGGGTATGCTGGAAAAGGACCCGAGCTCAGGGAATTGGGTTGGCTTTATAGTGCCTGTCCCAAATGGCTCATTAATGCACATGGGCATATTGAAAGATATTGTCAGTAGTGATGTAATGTTGTAAATGTTATGTTGTGATATTGTTTAAAACCGTGTTGCAATGTATATCCTTTAGTATGTTTAGTTCATGGAAAATGTAGGTTGGTATTGTTAATTGATTAATTAATTAGGGTTAATTGTTCTGAGGGGAGGGGCTAGCCCTACAAAAGGAGCCTCTCTTTCAGTCATGAAAAGGGTTTTTTTGGATTGAGCTGTGGATGGGGCAGCATTGTTTTTAAGCTGTCCCATAAGGTAGATGTTGATGGCAGTACTGTTGTTTTTTTGTTCCGAATTCACTTGTAAATAAACACCTTTGCACAGAAGAACTTTTGCGGTTCCGCCATCTTTTTATTTTGATAGAGGTTAGGTTATCCAGTTTAGCCTTCTGGCCTACTCTACGTGACATATGGTGGCAGTGGTGGGATGGCGTACCGCAAATCAGTGAATTCCAACAAGAAGAGGTAAAGGAATGTGTACAGGATTGCGTTCTCAGCAACAGCATCAACTGTCAGAAAAGGTACCTGAAGTTGAACCGGGGTGGAATACCATGGAATCGTCTGGTGAAGAAGAGGTCAAGTATGAGAAACTAGGAGCCCGACCGCGGGGCCAAAGACAACCAGAACTGGGTGAGCTGCTGACTGAAGGAGCAGTTGGGGGACCAGAACCACACCCAACCATGGTAACCCTTTTTCAGCAACTTTTCACCTGCCTTGAGAGGAGGGACGAAGACCTCAAGCAGGAGTTACGTGGCCTACGCCAATCTATCCTCACAGCTCCCCACCAGGCGGAACTCGTCAGTGAGAGCCCAAGATTGGGTCTTCCAACACCAGGACGACAAAGGCTCGATGCAGCAGGAACTTCAACTCCACAGCAGGCACCCCAAGCAGTAATGAGGCCAGCACCAGGAGACCAGTCCAGCAGTGTTAACGTCCATCTTCCAGCATTCCTGAGGAAGGAGCCAAAGATGCCCTCATACCAGCAGGGGGAGGACATTGAAAACTACCTGCTGAGGTTTGAGCGCATGGCTAAGACGTGGCAGTGGCCTGAGGTAGAGTGGGCCTGCAGGCTTGTCCCATTGCTCACGGGCAAGGCCTTAGAGGCTTACACAGCAATGGATGAGGGGCTGTCCAATGTCTACAAGGGCTTGAAGGAAGCGCTGCTGGTGAAGTTTGACATCTCACCGGAAACCTACCGTCAACGCTTCAGAGCTGCATCAACGCCATCGGGTGAGTCGCCGACAGAGACGTACCACCGCCTCAAGGGTCTCTACCGACGATGGGTTCGACCGGGGAGAAGACACAGGACGAAATCGGGAGGTCATCATCCTCGAGCAACTTCTACAAGTTCTACCACACGACATTCGAACCTGGGTCCGAGAGCACGAGCCCAAGGACGGGCTTATGGCGGCCAAGCTTGCCCTGCAGTATCTTAATGCACGTAAAGGGGGCCCACCACAACCTGCAGCACCCGCTCCAAGGAGTCTCAGAGACACAAGGGACATCAGAAACGCCAGAGATGGTGGAGGTAACTCTGGGGGTTATGTGTCTGGGAGGGAGGTAAGGGATCATGCAGTTCGCTCTGATGGGAGGGGTCTGACCTGTTTTTACTGCCGGCAGCAGGGCACAAAGCTTCAATGTGTCCGCTACGTAAATCCAAGCTCTCAGGTTACTGTTATGTACCCAGAGAGGGGGGATGGTGTTCAGAATAGACAGACTCGGGAAGGGTCATGCTTGGTACCTGTAAAAGTGAATGGTAAAAGTCTTACTGCAATGATTGACACCGGCAGTTCCCTGTCATTGATCAGAAAATGTAATGTACCTGTTAATGACATTGATTATGGTCATCAGACACTGATCCAATGTGTTCATGGTGACCAGTCACAGCAGCCCACAGCTGAGCTCACAGTTGATATTCAGGGTCAGAAATACCTCCTCAAAGTTGGGGTAATGGAGAAGCTACCTTTTGAGATGATTTTGGGGAGGGATGTGCCTGTACTCTCTGATCTGTTGGGAAGTGTGGGGGTCAGCTATATGAGCAGTCAGTTTGCCAGTCTGATGTTCAGATGGCATGTTCAGTTGTCACTGTGCCCAGGCCAAAGCTGGTTTACAACCTCTGCCTGACTTGTGTGATAGTCTGTGCGAGGGGGAACCAAAGGGCCCAGAAAGTCACGCCGCCAGCGGCGTCTTGAGAAGTATGTGGGAACCCCTGTACCTGTTGCTGATGTGTCTGGGTTAGAGGTGCAATGGGATGTTCCACAAAATTTTGCTACACTGCAGAAGTCTGACGCAACCTTGAAATGTTTGTTTGACAAGGCCTTAGCTGGGGACAGTCAATCTTCATGTGGGGGATTTACACAGTAGACAACCACATACTCTACCTTGGGTCAGAGGCAGATAGCAGGAAGTTGGTGGTGCCATCTACCTGTAGACCACTTGTTCTCAACCTTGCACATACAGTTCCATGGGCAGGCCATCTAGGGCAACATAAGACCTATCTTAGGCTAGGCTCCCGTTTCTTTTGGCCCTCCATGTATACTGATGTACAAAAATACTGCAAATCATGCCCCACGTGCCAGAAAACCAGTGCTGTCCGTAGGTCTGAACGGGCTCCTCTATGTTCACTGCCTGTTATCTCTACCCCATTCAAGAGAATTGCAATGGACATTGTTGGACCCTTGGAGAAGAGTAGTGCAGGTTACAAGTATATATTGGTGATCTGTGACTATGCCACCCGGTTCCCAGAAGCCTTCCCACTCCGTTCCATAACCACTCCAAAAATAATCAGTGCTCTTGTTCAGCTCTTCTCTCGTGTAGGAATCCCAGATGAAATCCTGACGGACCAAGGGACAAACTTCACCTAGCGACTGATGGTTCAACTCCACCGACAGCTGGGCATTAAAGGCTTGAGGACTACTCCCTACCATCCCCAAACGGATGGGCTCGTAGAGAGATTCAATCAAACGCTCAAGAACATGTTGAGGAAGTTTGTGGCTGACACTGGTAAAGACTGGGATAAGTGGTTACCCTTTCTGCTTTTTGCTTACAGGGAGGTGCCTCAGGCATCGACAGGTTTCTCGCCATTCGAACTCCTCTATGGATGGCCAGTGCAAGGACCATTGGACCTGCTGAAGAAGTGCTGGGAAGGTTCCCCAGTAGCTACCTCAGGACAGGGGATTGTCCAGTATGTCCTCCAGATGCGAGACAGGTTGGAACGGTACCGAGAGGAAGCTAGAGCAAACCTTCAGCAAGCCCAGAAGGCCCAGAAGAGAGGCTATGACCAGCATGCTCGCCACAGAGAGTTTGAGCCAGGACAGAAAGTCCTGCTCCTCCTTCCCTCATCTACCAGCAAGCTCCTTGCGCAATGGCAAGGACCGTACCTAATCGGGAGGAAGATGGGCCCAGTGACCTACGAGGTGCTGCACCCGGACAAGGGTAAGAAGAAGCAAACCTACCATGTGAACCTTCTCAAGGCCTGGGAGGAGAGAGAGGAACTCTCCAAAGGAAAGTCCTTTCTGGTCCGCAGAGTAGAAGAGGATGAGTCGGATGGGGTCACAGAGGCATGGAAAGAACGAGCAGAAGTCATACTGGCTCACCTGGAAGAAGACAAGCAAGATGAGCTGAAGCAGCTGTTTGGCAAGTATCCGGCCCTCTTCAGTCAGAGACCAGGAAGAACCAAAGTCCTAGAACACGTCATTCGTTTGAAACCTGGCCAGAACCCTGTCCGCCAGCATCCTTACCGTGTGCCTGAGAGGCTGGTGGTAGCCCTCAAGGTAGAGGTCCACACCATGATAGAGATGGATGTTGTCGAGCCATCTTCAAGTGAATGGAGCAGCCCTATTGTCATTGTCCCAAAGAAGGATGGCTCTTTGCGCGTCTGCATGGACTTCCGTAAGGTGAATGCCATCTCCCAGTTTGATGCCTATCCCATGCCCCGCATTGACGACTTACTGGAGAGAATAGGTAGAGCTCATTACATCACCACATTGGATCTCTGCAAAGGGTACTGGCAGGTGCCCCTGGATGAACAATCCAAGGCCTACACTGCATTCCGGACGCCAATGGGCCTGTTCCAGTTCAAGGTCATGCCGTTTGGCCTTCATGGGGCCCCTGCGACTTTCCAGAGGCTGATGGACAAGGTCCTCCAGGACTGTGACGATTACTGTGCTGCTTACTTGGACGACGTGGTGATCTACAGCCACTCCTGGGAGGAGCACATACAGCATCTTAGCAGAGTCCTGGGGAAGATCCATGAAGCAGGCCTCACGCTTAACCTCCTGAAGTGTGAGTGGGCGAAACAGGAGACAAAGTACCTGGGTTACCAGCTGGGTAAGGGTGAAGTTCGGCCTCAGGTGGAGAAAGTGGAGTCCATCAGGAATAGCCCTCAACCCAGAACCAAGAAACAGGTGAAGTCCTTCCTAGGTCTGGCAGGGTGGTACCGGAGATTCATTCCACAGTTTTCGACCATCGCTGTCCCTCTGACCAACCTCACTTCGAAGGGGGCCAGCAACCCTGTGAAGTGGACTGAGGAGTGTGAGGAAGCCTTCATGACACTGAAAAAACGACTGTGCTCATTCCCTGTTCTCCAGACCCCTGATTTTCAGAAGAGATTTCTCGTGCAGGTGGACGCTTCGGCTGTAGGAATTGGAGCTGTACTGGCCCAAGGGGAGCCAAGAGAAGAGCTTCCTGTGCTGTACCTGAGTCGGAAGCTGTTGCCCAGGGAAACCAGGTATTCTACAATCGAAAAGGAGTGCCTGGCTATAAAGTGGGCACTAGATAGCCTCCGTTACTACCTTCTTGGGAGGAATTTGACCTGCACACGGACCACAGAGCACTGACCTGGATCCAGACCATGAAGGATCGGAATTCTCGTGTGACCAGGTGGTATCTGGAGCTCCAGCCCTTCAGGTTCTGTGTCCGTCACAAGGCAGGAAAAGAGAACGTTACTGCGGACTACCTATCAAGGCTCCCGTACATGGTCGCTTCAGGAGAGGAGGAAGGTAATGTGACGTAGAAGTCCGTCACTGGCGGGGCAGCATTTGGGTTCTTTAACGCACACACATATTCATCACTCCTCCCTGCGCCATTATAAGATAAGTTAACAATGTGGGTCGACACACAAATTAACTTCTGTCTTGGTGCATGCATTTTATACTTATCAATGTTGTGGATGAGCGCATTGTTTGTTTGTTCTGTTTCTCTCTCTCCATCTCTGTAGCTTCCGGGTATGCTGGAAAAGGACCCGAGCTCAGGGAATTGGGTTGGCTTTATAGTGCCTGTCCCAAATGGCTCATTAATGCACATGGGCATATTGAAAGATATTGTCAGTAGTGATGTAATGTTGTAAATGTTATGTTGTGATATTGTTTAAAACCGTGTTGCAATGTATATCCTTTAGTATGTTTAGTTCATGGAAAATGTAGGTTGGTATTGTTAATTGATTAATTAATTAGGGTTAATTGTTCTGAGGGAGGGGCTAGCCCTACAAAAGGAGCCTCTTTCAGTCATGAAAAGGGTTTTTTGGATTGAGCTGTGGATGGGGCAGCATTGTTTTTAAGCTGTCCCATAAGGTAGATGTTGATGGCAGTACTGTTGTTTTTTTGTTCCGGAATTCACTTGTAAATAAACACCTTTGCACAGAAGAACTTTTGCGGTTCCGCCATCTTTTTTATTTTGATAGAGGTTAGGTTATCCAGTTTAGCCTTCTGGCCTACTCTACGTGACA